>NW_007729533.1:176410-207539 GCF_000696425.1 Galeopterus variegatus | reverse complement strand
TCCTTTGTCGGATGTATATTTTGCAAATATTTTCTCCCACTCTGTTGGTTGTCTTTTAACTCTGTTAATTGTTTCTTTTGCTGTGCAGAAGCTCTTTAGTTTGATATAATCCCATTTGTTTATTTTTCCTTTGGTTGCCCCTGCTTTTGGGGTCTTATTCATGAAGTCTGTGTCTAGTTCTATTTCCTGAAGTGTCTCTCCTATGTTTTCTTTAAGAAGTTTTATTGTTTCAGGGTGTATATTTAATTCTTTAATCCATTTTGAAGCATATTCATTTTTAGATGTGACATACTTTTGAGGAGTTTTGGAATTTTTTTATTCACTTAATAAAATTGTTCTTATCCTCTTATTTTAGTTACAGTGTGTGCTCTGTCCTTCATCCACAATTATTATGGGCTTGGCTTTACTTCTCTGTAGTTGTTATAAATTGCACTAAGGACATTCTTATGGCTTATCTCCTTAGATTGTGAAAAGGTTAGAGGAATGGCATATTGTCAAAAAGGAATAAAGCAAACTAATCCTTAAAGGGATAAACCATCATTAGATTTTGAGAAATGGATAGTTCATGGAGAGTTCTTTATACTCTTTTAATAAATTAAAAATTAATTACATGATGTTCTTCTTTGAAATATACATTATAACACACTCTCTTGTTCACAGCATAAACAAATGTAAAAATTACTATGAAGTACTTGGAGTTACGAAAGATGCTGGTGATGAAGATTTGAAAAAAGCTTATAGAAAGCTTGCTTTGAAGTTTCATCCAGACAAAAACCATGCACCTGGAGCAACAGATGCTTTTAAAAGTAAAGTAAACCTTTTAAAGTAATTTTACTAAGCTCTTTTTAGAATTCACTTTACAGTGTTTCAGAATATTAATTTCTGCTTTTGGACTGGTGCATTCAGAAACCAGCATAAGAAAGTGTCTGCAAAATTCTTTAATACTTAAGTATTAACTTGATATACCCTGAGCCAAACAAGTGCTATTTGGCTTCACAGAAGCAACATGAAAGTTTTGACACAGTTCTAATAACTTTTCTAGGTACTCATACATGCTTTCTAGTTTATCATGAACAAGTAGGGTGATGATTGTGCATGAGCTTCATGCACATTGCCATCTGGTTTTAAGTGAACTAAAAGCAAAATATAGTTTTTGTATGTTTTTAAGACACTAGAGAGTACTAAAATTGGGATATCAGTTAGAATAGCCATCTCCCCAATGTTCTTATATTTCTATTAAACCTGGTCAATTTTTGCATTTTTTTTATGTAGTTATGATGAATGTGATTTTTTTTTAAATTACTTTCTTTCCTCTTGCCTATTACTCGTTTTTTAAATTTTCTTTCTCAATATTCTTTCATTTTTTTTGCCTATTTAGTAAATGTCAGAACTGATTTTTTAATTTCATATTTTGTTACATGCAATGTGTTTGTAATAGTTAAATTCTAATTCATAGTAAAACGCTTAAATTTTTGATTGTTCATTCTTGTGAATTTGACATTCGTAGAGCCAACATATAATATTTACAGTAAAATGTTGGTGTCTTGGAATAATAGGGAGGAGATACTCATTTTTAAAATATCTCAAAAAGAATATTCAATTGGTCCTTCATAAAAATACCATTAAGATTGTTTCCAGAACAGTTTTATTTCTTGAAGGAAGTCACCAAGGAAAATATATTTAAGAATTATTAATATAGTCCTGTAAGAGCATCTGTCAAATTGGTCCTGGTGAAAGTAGAATTCCACTCTGGCACTGAGAGCTTTCCCAGTTTGTTTTTTTAAATTAAAAGTGGAATGTTGAAAGTGTAGGAAATGTTACTTTATTCAAAAACACTAACTTACAACAAAAATTACCTTTCTGTCAGTTCATTTCCTGAAGAATGTGTCCAGGTTATTGTGCCATTATTTTCTTCCTTTCAAATACACACCTTCTGTTATTAAACAAAAATAACACAGATAACAGCACTTATGTTAATTTCTAATTTAGTAGTACACAAAGTTGGGAAATTTCTGATGAAATTTTCAAATAGAGCAAATATTTGTTTAATTTATTTCATTGCTGAAGCCTAATTTCTACAAATAATTTTCAACTTTTATGAATACAAAGTGCTTTATATATGCTGTTACAGAGTTACAAGAAAAAGTAGCTGAAATTTTTAAATAGCTAATTTATTAGCACATATTCCTCCAAAAGTGAAAAGTTCTACATTATGAGTTAAAAGCATTTCTTTAAACATTTTTGGTGTTTTAAAAAATGTTTAGAAATATTATGGCAGTGGGTTATTTGTATGTTTGTGGTCTGCTAGGAGATTTGATTATCAATTAATATTAAGGACGTCAAACTACTTTTTTTCTCCCACTTCTGTATCAAAGTGGTGTTAACATTATTGGTCTTGGAATAACACTAAGTGTATATACCTATATTTACATAGCCTGTGTTGCATTTTGAAGAAATGAACAACATAAATGTCATCCCAGTAAGCCAGCTAGACACTCAAAGGGGTTTTACAAAAGTTGTTGTACTTTGGTGTGGTACATTTCAGAGTTTAATGCTCTGCTTTGCAAAACTAGAAACCTAATACTTGTTAACATGCCAAGAGATGATTTATCTGTAGGAGAGAGGCTCACATTATTCAGTACATGAGAGGTTATCTGTGAATCAAAATGCCAATTTATTAGTCCCGAAAGAGGATCAGAATAGTGAGTTAACTGATGAGCCCATTTTTCATTGAGTGGAAACTACATAGAAAATCCAAGTTGAAATCCACAGATGCTTGATGAGCAGAGGTAGTTAATTAGAAAATACAACTTGTGTCATCACACAAAAATGGCAGGTTTCATTCATTTAGCACACAGGGTCTTTTTATTACTGCTTTAATCATCTTATTTTATTTTTAATCAATCAATCGATCTTTTTTTTGGGATATTAAGCTGTTTATCTCTAAGCAAAGACAAAGTTTTGCCTTTATATAAAAACTAAAATATAGATCAATTGCTCTGTAATTACTGAAGCACTTTTTTACAAAAAATGAGATCCATGTGCTTTTATTTTCTTTAAGAATAAAAAAGATGAGGCAGTTGGTTTAGGGAATTAAATTAAATAGAAGAGATGTTTCTATTTGTGTGCTTTGTAAATCTTTAAAAATAAAAGATACTCTCAAGCAGAGTGGCCTAAATGAACTCTTAAGTTCATGTGGCCGTTCTGTCTTTCCAGTTAGGATTGTAAGTTTCTTAAGCAGGGAATATTTTATTTATATGTACAATGACTTGCACAATATATGTAAACATATTTTAAAAAAATATTTTAATGAAATGAATCCCTTTCCTTCTCTTTGACATAGATGTTTTCAAAACATACCCAGTCTACATTATGTTGAAAGACTCCCCAGTATTTCAGAGCCTATTTGAATAGTACCTGTGCCTGCTGACATATTGAATGTAATAATAGGCAGCATGGGTTAGCTGTGTATGTGTTTGCTTGATAAATAATTATGGATGAGGTGCTTTAGCTTGTGTTAGGTCTGGTAGTTCAGTATTAACCTGTAGAGTGTATCTCTAAGAACAAGCAAGTTAATTTTCACCTTTGGGCTAGTTCTTGTAGCAAAGTACAGTGAGAGAATACGAGATATCTTCTTCCTCAAAGACTTATAAATCATAAAGGGGAAACAAGTCTGACACAAAACATTTGCAAATAGTAATGCCTAACATTTGACAAATATTTTATAAAATTTCTCATTCTCATTATTTAATGCTTATTAAAAATCTTGTGAAATAGTCAGGGGACCAATGTCATCCTTATTTCACAAATAAGGAAATTGAGAGTCATAGAGATTAATTGTTTTATCCAGGATCTCCCAAAAGACTGACTAGAATTAGATACCAAAACATAGAATAAAGGTGTCCAAAGGAAAGTCAGAAAGATGAAGTAATATTATGATCAGAAAATACTATAAATAAATCAAAATGAAATTTTTTTAAATGTTGAAGTAATTCACAGAAAGTTAGGAAAAAGAAAACAAATGAAAAACAGAAAGAACAGAATACAAAAAATAAAATGTCAGACATAAACCCTAACTTATCAGTAATTAAATTAATTGCAAATGATCTAAATATATCAGTTAAGTGACAGAATGGCAGAGTAAACATTTCAGTATATGTTGTCTACAAGAAAATCACTTCATTCGGGCCGGCCCGGTGGCGCACTGGATAGTGCGCCGCTTGGGAAGCGCGGCGGCGCTCCCGTCCGAGGGTTCGGATCCCACATACAGACCAGCTCCCGCTCGCTGGCTGAGCGAGGCGCGGGAGCAACACCGAGGCTTGCGATCCCGTTGCCGGTCCCTGGTCCGGTACGGGGGCAACACTGAGGGTTGCGATCCGTTGCTGGACACGGAAAAAAAAGACAAAAGACAAAAAAAAAAAAGAAAATCACTTCATTCATAGCAGTACAAGGGGTCTTCAAAAAGATCATGGAAAGATCTGTATTATCTTTTAATTCTATTTTTCCTCAAACTTTTGAAATACCCTTACATAGACAGGCTGAAAGTAAAGCAATTGAAAAAATATATCATGCAAACATTAATCAAAAGAAAGCAGGAGTTGCTAAATTAATATTAGATAAAGTAGACCTTAAAGTAAAAAAATTACCAGACAGGAACATTGTATTATGGTAAAAGGGTCAATCCTCCAATAAGATATAACAGTATGAAAGTGTATGCACCAAAATTTGTAAAGCAAAAACAGATAGAACTGGAAGGAGAAATAGATAAATTAACAACTACAGTTGAAGACTTCAACATTTTTCTCTTAACAATTGATAGAACAATTAGACAGAAAATCAGCAAATATATAGAACTAAACACCACCATCACTCAGCAAGATCTAATCAACATTTATGGAATACTCCACCCAACAACATCATACTACAAATTTTTTTTAAGTGCCCACAGAACATAGACCAAAACAGACCATATTCTGGGTCATAAAATAAACCTTCACTCATTTTAAAATACTGTAGTTACACAAATGTATTCTCTGACCACAACGAAATCAATGTAGAAATTGGTAACAGAAAGATAATAGGTAAATGTTCAGTCACTTGGAAACAGCAGCACATTTCTAATAATCCATGGGTCAAAGAAGAAGTCTCAAAAGAAATTTAAGAAAATACATTAAACTGAATAAGGATGAAAATACAACATGTCAAAATTTGAGAGCAGACCAGCTAAAGCAATGCTGAGAGGAAACATAACACTAAATGCGTGTATTAAAAAAGATTGAGTCCCAAATATTGATTAGGCTTCTACCTCACAAACCTAGATAAAGAAGAGCAAACTAAACCCAGAGCAAGCAAAAGAGAGGAAATAATAAAAGTGGAAATTAAGAAAATTGAAAACAGAATAACAATAGTGAAAATCAATGAAACAAAGAGCTGGCTCTTTGGAAAGATCAAAAAAATTGACAGACTGATAAAGAAAAATGACAGAAATGACCATTATCACAAATGGTATCAGAAGCAAGGATATCACTACAGACTCTGCAAGCATCAAAACGATAAGAAAATGCATAAATTTATAAATTAGAACACAAAAATTTATAAATTAGGTAAGAATGGACAATTCTTTGAAAAATATAAATGATCACAACACATTCAGTCTGAAATAGATAATGTGAATAGCACTATAGAACTATTCAGTAAATTAAATTTGTAATTATGAAACTCACTCAGACTCAGATGCTTTTACTGGAGAATTTTACCAAACTTTTAAAGAAGAATTAAAACCAATTCTACACATAATCTTTTCCAGAAAATAGAAGAGGAAGAAACGTTTCCTAATTCATTTTGCAAAATAAGTTTTATCTTGCTATCAAAACCAAAGACACTACAACAGAAGAAAACTACAAACCACTATCCTTTGTGGAATAAACCCAAATATTCTTAACAAAATATCAGAATTGTGCAATATACAAAAGAAACTATACACCTGGACAAAGTGGAGTTTATTCCAAAGTTGCAAGGTTCATTATTTGAATATCAATCAGTGTATTAACATGCTAACAAAGAAAAATCCAATGACTATATCAGTGTAGTAAAAGCATTTTAAAAATGTATACAGCCATTGATGACAAAAACTGTTAGAAAAATAGTGTATTAGTCCATTTCCATTGCATGTAACAAAATACATGAAACTGGGTAATTCGTAAGAAAACAAAATTTATTGTTTACAGTTTCAGAGGCTGGGAAGTCCAAAGTCCAGGGAACACATCTGGTAAGGGTGTTTGGTGGTGGCTTTATAGCAACACAGGGGTCTCACATAGCAGGAGATGGTGGAGCAGAGAGAGAGAGGGAGAGGCTCTCTCGTGCTGTTCTTTTAAACTCCTCAGAACCACATCCATGACCACCACTATTATTAATCCATTCAGTAGGGTATGGTACTCATAATATAATCACCTCTTCAAGGCCCCACCGTGCAATTGCCATAATAGGATTTCCCACCCTCAACAGTTACGCTGGGGATTAAACTTCAGTGACTTTGGGGAGCTATTCAATTCACCACAAACAGGAATATAAGAGAACTGCCTCAACTTGATAAAGAGCAACTTCAGAACACCTACAGCTAACATCATTCTTGATGGTGAAAGACTGAATGCTTTCCCCCTAAGATCAGTAACAAAGCAAGAATGTCGCCCCTTACCACTCATACTCTACATAGTGCTGGAAGTTCTAGCTATTGCATTAAGGAGAGAAAAGGAAGTAAAAGGCACATGGATGAAAAAAGGAAGAGATAAAACTGTCCCTGTTTACAAATGACATGATTATCTATGAGAAAATCTCAGGAAATCAAAAAAAACTGGTAAGTGAATTCTGTAAGATTGTAGGATACCAGATAAACACGCAAAAATCGATTGCATTTCTGTATCCTAGCAATGAACATGTAGACACCAAAATTAAAAATACATTACCATTACAATCACAGATTTAACACGATTCCTGTCAAAATCTAGCAAGAGTTTTGGTAGATAGAAACAGGTTTATTCTAAAGTTCATACAGATAGGTAAAAGAATCTCAATAGCTAAAAACAATTTATTAAAAGAATGGCAAAGTGGGAGTAATCAGTGTACCTGACTTCAGGACTTACTGTGTAAGTTCATCAAAACTATATGGTTTTAGCAGACACATAGATCAATAGAACAGGATAGAGAACCCAGAATTAGACCATATAAATATACCCAATTGATTTTTGACGAAGGTTTAGCAGTTTAATAGAGAGATAGCTTATTCGGTAACTGGTTTTAGAGTAGTTGGGACATCCGTAGGCAAAAAAAATTAACCTTAATCAGTCTCATGCCTTACACAAAAAAATGAACTCAAAGTGGATCACGAATGTAAATATCAAACATAACACTTTTTAACTTTTAGCAATAAATTATGGGAGCAAATCTTTCGGGTCTAGGGCTAGGCAATGATTTCTTAAGACAACACTAAAAGCACAGTTTATAAAAGGAAAAGTTGATGAGTTGGACTTACAAATTTTTTTTTAAGTTTGTTTTGCTCTATTAAGAGGATGGAGGGCCGGCCCGGTGGCGCACTGGATAGTGCGCCACTTGGGAAGCGCGGCGGCGCTCCTGCCCGAGGGTTCGGATCCCACATACAGACCGGTTCCCGCTCACTGGCTGAGCGAGGCGCGGGAGCAACACCGAGGGTTGCAATCCCGTTGCCGGTCCCCGGTCTGGTACGGGGGCAACACTGAGGGTTGCGATCCGTTGCCGGACACGGAAAAAAAAAAAAAAAAAAAAAAAAAAAAAAAAAAAAAAAAAAAAAAGAGGATGGAAAGGCAAGCTACAGTATGAGAGAAAATTGCCATGCACATATCTAACAAATGACTACTAACTAGAATATACAAAAAATTCCCAAAACTCAAAAGTAAAATGACAGTCCAGTTAGAAAATGGGCAAGAGAGATGTAGAGACATTTCACCAAAGATGATATACAAATGGCAAATAAGCATATGAAAACATTTTCAACAACATTAATTAGCCATTAGAGAAATGCAAAGTAAAACCAAAAAAGAGATACCACTGCACAACTATCAGAATAACTAGAGTAAAAAATAGTGACAACACCAGATGCGGTATGGATGCAGAGAATGGGTCAATCATACATTGTTGATGGAATGTAAAATGACAAAGCCATTCCATACAACAATTTGGCAGTTTCTCAAAAAACTAAGTATGCACCTACCATAAAACCCAGCAATTCATTCCTGGGCATTTGTTCCAAAGAAATGAAAATTTATGTTTACATGTAAAACTGGCCATGAATGTATATAGCAGTTGTAATAGCCAAAAACTAGAAACAACTGAGCTGTCATTCAGCTGGTGAATGGTTTAACAAATAGTAGTACACCCTTACCATGAAACACTACTCAGTAATAAAAAGGAATGAACGATTGGTATATGTAGCAACCAAGATCAATATCCAGAGATATGCTGATTGAAAAAAGCTAATCCCAAAAGGTTTCATTCCATTTATATAATGGTTATATAATATAATCTCATTTATATACTGTATTGTTCCTTTTATATAACATTCTTAAAATAACAAAATTATAGAAATAGAGACTAGATTAGTGGTTGTCAGGGGGTTATGTAGAGGATGGAGGAGAAGGAAGTAGGTATGTTGATAAAAGGGCAACATGAGGGTGGTGATAGAAATGTTCTGTCCTGATTATATCAATGTCAGTATCCTGTTTGTGATATTGTATTATAATTTTGCAAGATACTAACTTTGGGGGAAATTAAGTAAAAGGTATAGGAGATCTCTGATTACAACTAAATGTGACTCTATAGTTCTCTCAAAGTAAAAAATTTAACTAAAGAAGAGTGAATCAAGTGGGAGAGTACCTTTTGGTGAAGTAAGTGACAGCGAGGTAGAAATGGATTTTGTAAGACTTTGGAATACCAAAATTAATTTTGGATTTAATTCTTTAGGTAATAAATAGCTGCAAAACAATTTTTTGATTATGGGTATGGCACAAAGTGAGTAAACAGAAAATTACTCTGAGTGCAGTTTATAGAGTAGATTGGATTACGTGTATAATTATAGATTATTACAGTGTTTTACAAATATCTTCTAAAATACCTTAGTGTTTGGATTTTTATTTTTAACGAAAACCTTAAAAATAGAATTGGGTATCCTATGTATTAATAGTTTTAAAAGTACTAGCATTATGAAATTACATGAAATAGCCCATTTAGTTTATAGATGTTAAGTCCTCAAACTGGTATTGTTACTGGAAGTACAACTTTAGCAGAGATTGATAGATATGCTTCTCTTTTTAGGTATGGGTTAATATCTTGGTGTTGTTTCTAACTACATTGCTTGGATCTCTGATTATCCTTTCCCACTGAAATAACATAAATGATGGCTACATTTCTGAAACGCAGATCTCGTTGAGAGTCTGAAAAGTTTGAGACTATTTCTTCAGATAGATGGACCATCCACCTAATTTTTAAGACAACAGGGTCCACAGATCACTGAAAACTATCTCTGAATCTCAGTTTTAAGAAGCTCTGTGAGAAAAAAAGTTCCAGAGTATTTGTATATAGTTAATTTCAGTGTAGTATGTAATCATCCAAAAATAACCACTTAAATGGGCATCTATTTTGCTTGGACAATACCTGTGGCAGCCACCACATGAGATCCAAAAAGTTTTTTAAAAATATCTCATATTGCAGGAGGCTTACAATGTAGTTTAAGAAAAAGCTGTATTTATGAAATGATTATTAATGTCAGATGAGAATAGGGTAGTTTCTGATTTTAGAATGGGAAATAGAATTCCTGATTTATAAATAAATATCACGAAAGTAGCAGAGTGAGATAGGACTATCTGTATTTATTCAAAAACTAATTTAGACTTTATGCTGGACCCTGGGGATAGTGCAATGAAAATATAAACACAGTCTCTACTGTTATGAAGTTTACTGTTTTAAGTGGATTAAATTGTTCAGGAATGGAATGAAGGAATAGTTCACTTTTGGTCCCCGTGTGCAAAAAAAAAAAAGGTTTATGGTGTAGGTTGCATAGAGTAGTGAGAGTATACTTATTGTGCCAAGAACAATTGACCTTGAACAGATTACTTAACCATTTTGAGCCTCAGGGTCCTCATCTGTAAAGTGGGGGTGATGATGGATAATGTAGTAAGGTATTGGGCACAGAGCATGGCAGTTAGCAGGTACTCAATAAGTAGTAGCTTCTGCTCTTATTATTGGTTTGAACAATCCTGAGGAATGGCTACTCAAAAGGAAGAAGGCACTCAAAAAGGAAGAAGCAGGATTTTAGGGGATGGAACATAATTTTAAGAAGGGAAAGGTGGATGTTCCTTTGTTTCCAAGGCAGTATGAAGACTTGCCTGTCTAGTATAAAAAGTTGTATAGAAAGATAATAATATGTGTAATTGCAAACAATGTATAATATCTTTAAAATAAATTATTACTGTTTTACAATTTTCTTGATTACTTTTAAGTAGCTTTTGTTTTGTTTTTACATGACAGTAGCTTTTATGGGGCAATCTTTTATAATATAAAGACTTTGCTTACCAACTTTTACTCATTACTTTTTCAGAGATTGGAAATGCTTATGCTGTTTTAAGCAATCCGGAGAAACGAAAACAGTATGACCTCACAGGCAATGAAGAACAAGCTTTTAATCACCAAAACAATGGCAAATTTAATTTCCATAGAGGTTGTGAAGCTGATATAACTCCAGAAGACTTGTTTAATATATTTTTTGGTGGTGGATTTCCTTCAGGTAATTTAATGTTAATTATAAATATTATATTTTTAAAGTTAGAGATCCTTACCTCTAATTAGGCTACTTAGAGGTTTACCTACCTTCTCCCCTACATTTCTTCCAGTGTTATGATCCTGTGATGGTTTTTCATGAAGATAGGAGAAAAATGTTAAGGTTATTACTTTTACTGTAACCTGTCTTTTTCCTAGAACATATTTTAATTAAAAAAAAAAAAGAAGTGTATAGACATTCTGTGTTTTATATAAAGCTGAAGAAAGAGAGTGTAAGCAGGAAATCCAGTGACAATATCTTAGGCAAGTGCTGTTACATGGGAGGTATCCTGCACTCTGGATGACTACTTGACATTGGTTCTCTGGAGATTTTTGTAAACATTTTATTAATAACATTATAGATTGCTAATTTGGTTGTGGAAGTCCTCATGTGTATTTCCACTGAAATAGTAAAAAGTCTGACTGATATATATAATGTAAGTGTTTGGGTTTTCTTTTATTACATTAAGATAGAAATAAGCTATCAAAGTGTAACATTGTAGTGGTACGACTAAATGAGTAGATTTTATAGTACCAGCGTAAGTAGGATTGAACTATACTTACATTTACTGTGAGCTGTTTGTGTTGAAATTAATTTTCTTTGAGAGTAGCTCCTCCAAGGTGCTTAAAATTATAGCTCCAGTCTTCTTTTCAACATTTATTTCAGGTACTGAGTTAAACATCACATTTAAAATTAGGAGAATATGAATGAAGCAATATAATTTGGCCCAGTGGTCCTCTCTAAATGTTATTGAAAAAGGTTGTGGTTATTGAAAGTTTGTGATTATTGATGCATTTTGCAAAGCATATTTGAAGGAAAGAGGATATGTAAATACAAATTAATGACAGAAGATATAACTTGTGTTTTGACATATTAGAATACATAATTACCTCTCACAGAAAAATTATTGAAAGTAGTAATTTTGACTGAAAATATTCTAGGAACAATTAGAAATTTTTCAGGCAATAGTGAATGTTTTTTTTTAATAGTAGATTTGCAGCTCTTTTGCCAGTTATAACATAGTTTACTTTGTCAGCAGTAGCCATTTCTGGTTGGTCATCATATTTGAAAATAACTTGAGTATCTATCTGCAAGAGAACATTTGATTAAATTGTGGTCTTTCTATACCATGATACATTATACGGCTATTTTTTAAAAATGAATTAAAATGCTATCTTTTGATTTCTAGAGATGTTTGCAATTCATTGATAAATGTGGAAAGTAGTGTTTCAGAATAATGATCCAAGGTTTGTAAAAACAGCCAACCACAACAAGTCCTCTTATATGTGTAGCAATTAGTGAAGAACTCCTACTCAAATTTCCACAAATAAGAAACTTCTGTCTTGCCTTAAGGAGGCAAAGTCTGGGAAGAATCATGCCTTTTTCTGTCTACTTTTCACTCATAAGAGGAGAAGGCAGTAAGCAATCACTTCTTAAACATGCATTATTTTAGTAATTTTACAAAAAGAAAAATGTGCAAGAAAATATGATTTTTCTGATCATAATTGCTCTCCCTAATTTAACCTTGCTTTTAATTTTCTAGGTAGTGTACATTCATTTTCAAATGGGCGAGCTGGTTATAGCCATCAACATCAGCATCGACATAGTGGACATGAAAGAGAAGAAGAAAGAGGAGATGTATGTTTATAATATGATTAGAAATCACAGAATGGCAAATTTCAGCTCAGGAAAAGCAATTAGAGTTTTCTAAAAATAGAGCAAGTTGTTTTAGGAAGTTATCAGTTTTTTCTTACCAGAATTGTTTAATAGAGACTAGAAAATCCCTTAGGGATATTGTAGGAACAGGGGTAAAGGTAAGGGTAGAGGGTTGTTGGGCAGTATCACCCCTTCAGATTTGGTATTCTATGATTCTAAAGAAGATACAATTGCACTGTGCATGTTTTGGAGGTAACTTCTTATTGTTGGTCCTAAAGAGTTTAGAATTAATACACAAAAGCTTAAATTAGAAGTAACTTTCCTTGTTCTAATGCAGTTATACCTAATTGTCTGTAGCAATTAAATTACACGAAGTGGAAAGGTAAATGGAAAGAACACTAGACTAGAAATTAAAAGACCTGGGCCCCAGCTCTACCACTCATCAGCTCCCATCTTCCACCCTCAAATCCAAGGTAAAAATAGTTTTGCAACCTGCAGCATATTGATAGAGTCTCTATGTGTGTGAGAAAAAGAGAGACAGGGACTTGCTCATCTGTAAAATGATATCAAGTTATATCAGTGTCTTTCAAATAAAAATCTCCTGTTGATGTGCCTGGAAAGTTGTATTTTTAAGAATCACCTCAGGAGGATGATATGATCAGGCAGATTTGAAAGCACTGAAGTAGATGATCTCAGAAGTCTTTTCTGCCTCAAAAAATGTGTGACTACTGTTGGGTTATTGACAACTACAGTTATATTACAATTTGTTATTTTTTGATGATTTTTTATAGGGAGGTTTTTCTGTGTTTATCCAGCTGATGCCCATTATTGTATTGATCCTCGTGTCATTATTAAGCCAGTTGATGGTCTCTAATCCTCCTTATTCCTTATATCCCAGATCGTAAGTAGCTAAGTGAAATTTAACAAAATGAATTGTTGCTGTTTCTTATCTAGCTTCCTTTAAAGGGCCTTGTGCTCTTTTAAACGTTTAAGTAACAAATCTGTTACTACAAGTGTACCAGATTTAAAAATCTCTATCTAATTTTTAAAATAGTTACTTAAGTGATAAATCTGTGTTATGTTATTCACATTTCTGTCCCACTGTGGATAAGGACAGAAGCGCTATATTTGAACATGATGGCAATTTAATATGGTAGTTAATGTGTTCGCATTAAAGACAAAGAATATTTTAAAAACAAAAAGAGTAGTGATTGATCTTACATACAGTTGTGTCATTAAGGCAAAATGACTTTTATGTTTGTAAAATATTGATTAAATAAAAGCAAATACTACTTTTTTGTTATATGAGGTATTTTTCTACATATACTTTATATAGAGTATATACTAGAGGTTCGGATATAAAGGAAATTTAATACATTATCCGTTCTAGACCACTTTAATGTAATACAATTAGCATAAAGAAAGCTTTATAAAATTATATTGGCAGAAATTTTACAATATTAAAAACAGATTGGTCTAAAAATAAGAATTAACTTTTTATTTCTTCCAAATAAGACTTTTATTACCTAAAAATTGAGTGAACTTTATAAGAACATAGTATATTAAAAGTGTGGTTACTTTTTTATGACATGAAATTGTGGTTTTAGGCAATTTGAGAAAATATAAATAAATTATTACCAATATTAACTTTTTAATTATTATTATTTTTGTTAGCTTGGTTTGTAGTAGCATATTAGAATGTCCAATTTTAATTTAAAAATGATCATTCTTCTCTTTTACAGTGGATCAGGGCAAACTATTAAAATGCAGACGGAAAACTTGGGTGTTGTTTATTATGTCAACAAGGACTTTAAAAATGAGTATAAAGGAATGTTACTACAAAAGGTAGAAAAGAGTGTGGAAGAAGATTATGTGACTAATATTCGAAATAATTGCTGGAAAGAAAGGCAACAGAGTAAGTTCATCAGATGTTTAACATTTTAAAACTTATTCACAGCCTTTGGAATTGATTACTGTAGATTTCCCTACTCAAGGAATGTTCTGGAATTCCCTGGCACATAATTAGAGCTCAATACTTAAATGAGATAATATGTTTTCAATATACGTGTGGTCTAACACAGCACTTGGTACACAGTAAGGACTTAATAAATGGTACTTGTGTTATTGTTGTTATCAGTAACTATCTGGTTGAATAAGTGAATAATGCTAAATTTCATTGTCTACTGTAAGATGCATCACTATTTTATGTTTCCCTAAGAAAGAAAAAGAATACTGGCAAATAAACTGTGACATCAATTTTTGAGATGCATCCCATTTGAGAGTTAAGTTTGAAACTCTTAATTAATTTAGCTTTAACATTTAGCATTTAATGTACAATGAGTTTTTTGACATTTTATTTTCCTTTATTTACTTTGTGCATAGAGTAACGCTCAGGAACTTGCTTAGCCTTTTCCAGCCAGTTTCCTTAGTTTATGAAAAAGCTGTACCTTTAAAAAGGTTGACCATAAGAATATGCTGAAATGATACGTGTGAATTGATTGTTGTTATGGTTCTTGTTTTTGTGGCTGTTATAAATAATAATGTAGACCATATAGTGTAGTGTTAGGAGCACTAACTTTGGAATTAAATGACTAAAGTTGAAAACTAGGTCTGAAGTTTTTAGCTGAATAATTCAAGTCAGATATTGTAACCTCTGTGAGTTTATTTCTTCTTGTATAAAATTGGTGATGATGAGTGGAAGGAGGAAATTATAACTGTCATTTATATAATGTGTATTGCTTCAGTCACTGTGCAAAGCACTTTATGTAGGAGGGTACTTCAAAAAGTTCATGGAAAGATTCGTGTTATCTTTCAATTTTATTTTTCCATGAACTTTATAAAAATCTTTTCATGAACTTTTTGAAGTGCCTTCATATGTTAACTCATTTAAATCCACAACAACCCTGTGAGGTTTTTATACCCATTTTACACATGAGGAAACTGAGGCAAAGAGAGATTAGTAACTTGCCCAAGGTCATAGAGGTAATCTGTGATTGAAAACCAGACAGTTTGTCTTTAGAATCCAGGCCTAGTGCTCTGAAGTCCTCTCAGTAATAACTATAGGTTTGTTGTGAGAATTAAACAGGCTTCACACATAGTAAATGCTCAGAAAATGTTAGAATTTAGCATCATCTCTTGCTTGCTAGGGAAAATTTGATAAAATGTAACTTTTTGTGTACAGTCATGTGTTGTGTAAGGATGTTTCAATCAATGATGGACCACATATACAACAGTCGTCCCATAAGATTTTAATGGCTATACCATATAGCTTAGATGTGTAGTAGGCTATATTATCTAGGTTTGTGTACATACACTCTATGATGTTCACATAATGTCCAAATGGCCTGATGATGGGTTTCTCAGAATATATCCCTTTTGTTAAGTGACACATGATTTTACTACTGAGAGAGTTTTTACCCTCTCTGGCCATGGTTTCCTCATCTATATAAAGGTAGTTAGAGGAAATGTGACCTCTTTGGCTTCTAACTCTATGAATCTGTGAAATCAGTCTGTTCTCAATGTGGAAAGGGTTACTTTAGTCTAAAGGTTTTCAGGTTTTCAGCTATGAGTGAATTGCTGCCCTCTATCCCCACAAACCCCCTAATATTTGGTAATGTTTGGAGACATTTTTGTGTGTTGTCGTGGACCAAGGGTGGGAGTGGGAGGGATTGCTACTGGCATCCAGTGGGTTGAGGCCAGGAATGCTACTAAGCATCCTACAATGCTCAAGAGTGCTCCCTCAACAAAGAATTATCCAACCTCAAATGCCAGTAGTGCCAAGCTTGAGAAGCTTTGAGGGCAATAAATAACAAATGTTATTTATTTAATTTTATTTTTTTGATCTCCAGTACCTTGCACAATTCTTGGCATATCATAGTTATATAGGAAGTATTTGGTGGAGGTATAAACAATTGGATGAATAATTTATGAATTCATATGAATGAATACATGGAAAACATGCTTATTTTGTTTAAAATGAATGACTGGCATATTAAATATGTCTGCTTTCAAATACAAGTTCTAGTTCCCAGCCAAATACAGATGATTTTTGGATTATACATACTTACATTCTGTTAACTTGAATAATTGGGGTTGACTGTGTAATAAGAAGGAGGAAGGAAAAGATATTCATATTTATAGGAAATAGTATAACATGGTTAGAATATAGGCTCTGGAACTGCCTCACAAGATCCTGACTATACCAATACA
This sequence comes from Galeopterus variegatus, assembly GCF_000696425.1. Classification (NCBI taxonomy): domain Eukaryota; kingdom Metazoa; phylum Chordata; class Mammalia; order Dermoptera; family Cynocephalidae; genus Galeopterus; species Galeopterus variegatus. The sequence continues at coordinate 190,831 of NW_007729533.1, read as the reverse complement.
TTTCCTAGACCAAGTTATTTAACCTCTCTAAATTTCAGTTATCATTAAAATATGGACAATAACAGATAATATATTTTAGCACTTAACATAGTGTCTTGTACCATTAAGTGTTCAATATTATTATTTATTATAATTAATGATTACTTTTTATTGCATCCAACTACAAGCCAAGTGTTTTTGCTTGGCATAATCTAGTTTAATCTTTTAACAATCCAGCAAGAGTGATATTAATAGGTTTCATGGACCCTTCAGTCCATGTTCTGTCTGCTACACTAAGTTGTCTGCAACTATATTACACATTTACGTGGGTATCTTAAAATTGTTATCAGAAGTTTTAACTAAATCTGCTTTTAAGTCATTCATCTACAAAACAGCTTGCTTGCATTCAAAGTTATCAATGAAACAAAAGACAAAATTCTTCAAAACTAAAAGAGACTAAAGGGACATAATATCTAAAAACAGTGTATAATCCTGGATATGATCCTGGATTGGATCTTGGATGTGGGGGGAAAGTCCATAAAGAACTTCATGGGACAACTGGTGAAATTTGAATATGGACTGTACATTAGATAATGGTATAGTATCATTGTTAACTTTCCGGGGTTTTTTGTTTGTCTGTTTGTTTTGGTGGCTGGATCTTAAGGGGATCCGAACCCTTGACCTTGGTGTTCTCCCAAGTGAGCCACCGGCAAGCCCCCTCATTGTTAAATTTCTGAACTTGATAATTATATTCCAGCTATATAAGAGAATGCCCTATTCTTAGGGAAAACATGCTGAAGTAATTAAGAATGAAAAAGGTCATGATGTCTGCAACTTACTCTCAAATGTTTGTGCAAAATAACTATAATAGTAACAATAGCCTTTATTGTAGAGAGAGATCTAAAGCAAACTTGACAAAATGTGAAGAATTGGTCCATCAAGATAAAGAGTTTTAAGGTGTTCATTGTACTACTCTCAATGTTTGTGTAGGTGTGAAATTTTTTAGAATAAAATTTAACAAACTCAGTACTTCTATAAGTTAGGAGTTTTGTGATGATTGAATGTTTTATTTGTTGACTAGGATTAGATTATCTTGTTTAATAAAGTCATCAGATGGATGATTGGCCAATGGATATACTACTGCTAGGGTTTTTCTGTTTTGGAGTCACTTCTAAATACTCGCTAATGTCTAGATTGGTAAAATAAGTGTTTTATAGAATACCAGTAGAAATCAGAAATTGAAAATAACAGAAAGAATATTAGATTAGGAATTGATTTGGAGATCAGCAGTATGAGCTTTCATTTATCTAATTCTTAAGTACCTTATTTGGGAAGAGTCATCTGCAAATGTATTTTACAAGTACATTCTTTGTAAATAAAGATATAGTATAACATTGATTGAGTTGTTAATTCTATTCCAATTGATTGAATAAAGATCAATTTCTGGAGATCTTTACAAATTGAATACACTGTCACCTGTGAGTATATTTAGTGTGTGGTTCTGACTGATGGATATAAACTAGATGTCCTTTATTTTGGCCATTGTTTTTTAGAAATTAACTGATTTTTTTTTCTTTTCTTTTCTTTTCTTTTTTTTTTTTTTGTTACATCTTCTCTAAGTCCTCCCACCCTTTAGAAGTGTTAGTGGGGCCGGCCCGGTGGCGCACTGCTACAGTGCGCCGCTTGGGAGCGGGGCAGCGCTCCCGCCGAGGGTTCGGATCCCACATACAGACCGGTTCCCGTTCACTGGCTGAGCGAGGGGCAGGTGCAGCACCGAGGGTTGCGATCCCGTTGCCGGTCCCGGTCCGGTACGGGCGCGACACTGAGGGTTGCGGTCCGTTGCCGGACACGAAAAAAGACAAAAAAAAAAAAAAAATAATAAATAAAAAAATAAAAAAAAATAGAAGTGTTAGTAAACAGTGAAATGGCTGGAAGTAACAGAAAAAACAAGGGCTAAGAATTTTGATTTGTAGTTCATATACTTATCATTAGTAGCTATAATATCCATACATTGAAGGAAGCCTCAGATGTACTTATTTGCTGAATACTGCTCTTATGATTGTATAATGATTGTACAACAAATGTTTTTCCTCTGTGTTCCTTTAGTAATGTCATTATATATTTTTTAGACTCAAACTCAAAACAAGTTTTTAAATTTCATACTTAACTCTTGGGATAATTAATCTGAAACCTTAACAAAAGATCACAGCAAAACAACCATTAGCAGGACTGAATACCATATGATATTTTTAAGATAAGAGGCCAAGATGTTGCTTCAGAGCACTGCGGTTTTAAACTATTGGGGACAGGAGTGGAAGGAAAGGGTTCCAACATGAGTTGACAGGATTCTTTTTTTTTTTTTTTTTTTCTTTTCTGTGTTTGTTTTACATGCTAGGTTGGGTTCCGGTAAAGGAAAGGGTTCCAAAAGGGGTTGACATGATTTTTTTTTTTTTTTTTTTTTTTCTTTTCTGTGTTTGTTTTACATGCTAGGTTGGGTTCCGGTAAAGTTTTCCTTTAAGGAAAAGTTTTTCTACTTAAAATGGCTTTTAAAAGTAATACTTGGATTTGTTTTTTCTTTTTTTCTTTTTAAAGTCACTTAATAGAAAATATATTGAAGGGCTTCTATGAGACATCATTTGAGTTTAAGCAACTTAGGTAATGTAAATTATTATTTAATTAGCAAAATGTTTTTGTTTGTTAACAGAAACAGATATGCAACACGCAGCAAAAGTATACCGTGATGATCGACTCCGAAGAAAGGCAGATGCCTTAAGCATGGACAACTGTAAAGAACTGGAGCGGTTGACCAGTATTTATAAAGGAGGATGAACTGGAATTTTTATTTACACCTTTTAGTGTACTCTTTCTTTTTTCTGTAAGTAAGTTTAGTTTCATCATGAGAGCTGAAGAAAAAGATTTGATATTAAAAACTACTGAATGGTTGGTTCCTGGAATCTTGGACTGTTTATGACCTACTGGCTCCTTTAAATAGTGAAAATTGAAAACTAAAATTAACATTTTAGTTATGCTTCTACAACTATTTTCATTTTAAAAGCTTATATGATTTCTAACTAAAAACGTCTTGAGAAAGGATTATCACACCTTTAGCAATTTCCACCTTTAGTGTTTCTCCATTTTTACCCTTATCATGTAAATATTTATGGAATGACCATTTTGTGTATATACAGATTATTGCCCTTTTATTTAAATTCTTTTAGATTTTAGCTCCATGAGACACTTCAGTTTAAATTGATAGGATAAATGTCATATGAAACAATTACATTTTCCTTGTCAGGTGTTGAATATGTGCAGTTTAAATAATGAAACTTTTTTCAGAAAGAAAAGAAAACAAAAACTGTTTAACTTTGTGTAAATCTTATAGCATTATTAGCTTAGAGAGAATTGATATTTTTAATATTGCCATTATATTCCAGAATACATATATATTGAGATAAATGGACTGGTGTACAGTATCATTTTGCTATTTAGTTTTATGAATTTCCAAGCCATGCGTAGATATGAAATGCTATACTGATAGATTTTGAAGAAAATATGAGGAAATGACTATAAATATTAAAAGGATCTTCAACAGTACATTGCAGTTATGCTATTTGCAATTTCAATCATTAAAAGGCCCCCAAATGTTTATTTATGTGTCTTAGAAGGCTGCTAAAATTTATGAAGAAGAGGACCCACCTAATTTCCCCCCTTGGAAATTTGCAGTTTCTTAGTGATCATTTAAGCAGGATGCAAAAGTAAATGGATTCTTCTACAAATAAGTAATAAGAAAAAATTATTACTAAAATATAGCTTCGTGCCTTTAACCCTATTGCCATCTCTTAAACATATAAGTAGATTACATTACACTTTTTTGATCAGAGCATGATCTGCTTAGCCACATGTGACAGTGAGCAGATACACAGCAGCAGGTAGAATAGTGATTTATAGCAAGTCATCCTTAAAAAATTCTGAGCTAAAATCTATTCATCACCGAGTAATTCAATTAATCCTATAGGAATAAGCTCCTTTTTATTAAATCCATAATATAAATTAGAGTAAACCAGCTGGAAATTAAAGTTTTGGAGCCTCTATATTGCATATGAAACTTTGACTCTGGTCTATGTTTGACAGTTGTAATATTTTAATGATTTTTCTTCATATTCAGTTAATGGAACATGAACATATCTTTGATCATTTTTTGTGAGTGAGATAATGTTAGATAGAATGGCTTTGTTCTTTTGTTTACAGATTTTTTTCTGAATGTAGTTAATTTATGAGATCTGTTGAATAAAACTTTAGCAAAATGACCTCCTAAAAATGTTCTCTAGTATCCCCTTTTCCAGATGAATCAATTGAAATGCCTGATTGAATTTGTAGATTAAACTAAATAGTATACTGTCGTAGGAAAGGACAACTTAACCAACTTGCTTGTAGAAATGTGACTTAAAAAAAAAAAAACCAGTGCTTAAAAGAAAGTACAATTTTAAATATTTTCTCTAGCTTAAAGAACACATTTTTTAAAAATAAGATCATAGCATTCTAATTAACTTTGAAAGTTCATTTGCACCAGAAAATTTATAAAAATGTAAACAAAAAAATTCATCTATTTATTTTTTCAGTTTTAATGGGAAATTTAAATTGTTGTAGTTGATATTATGTGAACTAAACTTTCATGTTGATTTTTTTTTTTCCTCCCTTACTGTCAGCTTTAAAGGGATAGACAAAGTTATCAAGTTAAGGGATATCATAAACCATACATCAAATCACACGTGGCTTTTGGACAGTGTTATATTTCATTTGCATTGCTGCATTCCATTACATTTCATAAAATGTTGGGAGAAATGTGTTTGATAAAATAAAATTTTCAAGCAACTGTGGGAAATGACTAATGGAGTGCCTGACAATTTAAGCTACATATAAAGTATGCAAGTAAAAATTAAGTCCTTAATGTCACCTGTATTATGGTGTAAAGGCCCAACAAGTGTCTTAGAATTTTGTGTTAACTTTACAAAGTAAGAAGGCTAGATATCTTGAGATGTAAGATTTTCATGTTTGCTATTTATTTATAATTAAAAAATCCCAATTTTTACCATTTTACTTTTATCTACATGAGCCTTTACAATTTTATGTGATCATTTTAATCACCACCTAAAAGCCCTCATCAATCTTTTAGTATTTCTTTACTAGCTTGTCTAACTGATATTTTAGAAGTTTGGCAGCAGTTATGTTTATTAATGCTTTACATTGTTATCCCTTTTTACATACATACACACACACACACAAACACAAACATTATTGTCCTTATGAGGATTTGGGGAAAAGAAAATAGTACCTTTTCTCCTCTTCTATTTATTCCTTAGTTTCCAAATAGAATGGTGCTAAGCATTTAGTCATTTGTAAGTTCCAGAATTTATTTTGATCAAATAAAAGAACTGAATTCTCAACAATGAGAAATTTTAAGTTATAATTCATCTAATAAGTGAAATTAATATATTTTAGACATAAATTGCATTTGAATACTTAAGTATTTGTTTCATAATCATTATGTGCTTATTTATGATTTACAAAGATTTTGGTAGAAAAAAGTAAAGTCCTTAAGGCATATACATATATATGTGCGTGTTTGTGTGTGTGTGTGTGTGTGTGTGTATGTGTGTGTATGTGTGTGTGTGTGTGTATATATGTATGTATGCCATTGCATTAAACTATTCTGCTTTTGTGTCATCTCAGGAGTTCACAGGGACAGGAATGTGGATTGCCAGGCCTTTACTTTAATTGCACTTTTATGCTTAATTTTTCTTCCTGTTAAATCTTCAGTTTACACTAGTGTATAAAATAAATACTGAGAGAAATGATTGACTTTTTGATTTCCCTTCTGTTGATTTGTAACATTTTAAAATGCAGCTATTATTTAACATATGTGACATGCTGTTACTTGGTGGGTTCCTATATATTTCATTAAAAAAAAAATAAATCTCCCACTCACGTTAAGGCAGTCAAATATTTCTTGATGTTGGCCCGAGGACCAAATGAGCCATCTTTCCAGTTAAACGTGTTATTTCAAAGGACCAAATGGTTAAAAGAGGAGAATTTGTGCATTTATTTAGCTTCCCCATGTGAAACTTGGGTTCAGTACTACCCATGTTACTATCCTTCTTCATCCTGAGGAAGCAGACTGAAAGGGAATTTATAATCTTTTTTTCTTATCTGAACAGAAAAACTAATGGAAAATAAATCTGAATTTTAATCTTCACTAAATACCTGAAAAGCCTTGTTTATTGGCCACGTTGGACTACTGCCTAATTAAAAGCCTATAAAATTCTCTATAAACTAATGAAAAACAAAGGAGTAGTCTAGTAATAATTTCCAATTTTTTTCGTTTTAATTCTAATTTTTAATTACAAAGAAAAAGTGGATAGAAGAGGCTCTTCAAGGAATTCTTGCATGTCCCTTTAATAATCTGGCAGGCAACACAGTCCTAGAATTCAGGCTTCCTTTTTGGTTTAAATAGATACTTTCATATAAATGGAAATAGTTTTCCGGAAATAGTTTTCCTCAAAATGTTAATTCAAAACATACTCCTTATATTAAGGATCATGTAACCACATATTTGTAAAATTCCCTGTGTATAACTTTTTCCTGTTGGTATGTGTTCCTTTTCATTTAATTTGATTATCTGCTGGTGTTGGGGCCAATAGATTTGTGAATATTCTTTGGATGTATTCATGTATAGGTGTATTTTTTTTTCCCCAGCTAATACCTCAAATGTGTGATTGTTTAATATATACCACACTATGTTTGCACAGAGCAGGGCTTCCATTAGCAGTGAGTATTCTTATTTCTGATTTTGAAAATCAGTCCACAGAATTTCATTGATGTGAATTCCTTCTGTTGATCTTTTTCATATTTTCCTATTATAAGGCCCATATTTCAAATATTGTATCTTTTTATATCTAGCAATCTGGAAATACATAGGGGTAAGAAGTGTTTCTTGAAATGTCTTAGTTTAGGGCCAGCCCTGTGGCACACTCGGGAGAGTGCGGGGCTGGGAGCGCAGCGATGCTTCCGCCACGGGTTCGGATCCTATGTGGGACTGGCTGGTGCGCTCACTGGCTGAGCGCGGTGCGGGCGACACCACACCAAGGGTTGTGAATCCCTTACCGGTCATGAAAAAAGACAAAAAAAAAAAAAGAAATGTCTTAGTTTAGTAAGTTATTGTTAAAAATTGGTATGACTAGTTGCCAAGATGTGTAGTAACTACGTTGCAAATGACACCTGGCATGAATGTGAGCAAGTCTCATTCAGTTCAGTACAAGATTTCATACATTCCAATCTGATATTCTGCTTTGCCATTTAAGGCCACTATTTGGAGTATTTTAATTATGAGTTTCAAAATGAATTGTTTTTGAGTTGGACTATACCAATGAGAAGAAACTCACACATAAATGATTTTTTGTAATTTATTTGTATTAAGAAATGCTTCTTACCTACTTTTGGTTTTTGTCTTATTTTTGGTTTTTAGATTGCTACATAAGATTTTCTTTCCATTTAAAGTTTAGTTTATGTGTTTTAAAAAGCTGCAGGTAATTTTCAAGGTGTGATGGAATTTTAATGGAAGCCTTGTATAAGTTAAATGAAGTGAAACTGGTAAAGGAGATCTTAACTTTATTTGTCTTTAGTGCATTCAGGGTTATACAGTTAGGTTCAAAAATGAAATACATGATTTGTAAAATATTTAACGTTATATCAGACTTATATAAAATAAAATTTTCTGTGTGGGAACTCTTAAAATGCATTTGATTTTTAATGAATGTTTTTGCTGAATGATTTATGATGATTTTTGTCTTTCAGTCTCTGTAGTTTATCTCAATATATTAATAAAAAAAGAAGGTATGTTCTCACTGTAAAAGATTTGTTTTTATCATGTTTTATATTGTTAGCATGTCCATTCTTTCATTCATTCGACCATTCACCAAATGTAGGAATTCCTGCTATATCCCAGGCAGTGAGCTGGGTGTTGTTCATCTTTGAACAAGACAAAAACTCTTAGGAAGTTTACATCTAGCAAAGGAAATAAATGCCAAATAAATAGCTAATTGTAATTATGACATGCTTCAAAGAAAATTACGGGGTACAATGAGGGCATATCTATATGTAGAAGATCTAAGTTTTTCTAGGAGGATCAGAGAACATTTCTTTGAGAAAGTGAACTCAGTTGAAACTCAAAAGATGAGATAAGTAAGAGTGACATGAATGCTGGAGAAATATTTTAGCCAGAAGTGTGCTAAGTTGGTAATGCCACAAAAAATTTATGGAAGCGAAAACAAACTTGTATGATTATAGCATGAGGAATCCAGGGTAAGTGAGAGGATTAAAATAAGATAGGAGCAATCTGGTGATCCCCGTAAGACCATATATAAACTATGATGATGATATTGGACTTATCCTAAGTCAGTAGAAAATTTTTGAGATTTTTAAGGAAGGAATTACAGGATCAGATTTGAGCTTTTAGAATATCATTTTAGTTGCTGTGTGGAGAAGACTGGATGGGAAAAGTGAATGTAATAAGGATAGGAGGTTATTGTCAAAGAAGAGATCATCATGGCTTGGACCAGGATAGGAATATAAAAAAGTAAATGATTTTCAGAGATATTCAGGAGGTGAAATCAAGAGAATTGTTTGGTTGATTGGATTTGGGACATATGGAGGCAGCAATTAAAAATCAGGCTAAAATTTTCCAAAAATGTGTCTATGAAAGGGAATAGAGAAAAAGGGTAGTAGCTGGAAGAGAATGTAGTTTCTAAACAAGGCTTTTATTTTTTCAATTATTATGTATTACATGAGAAATCTCACTAATTGGAAAGGGGCACATAGAAAGTTAAAGAGTGAAGACAGAGAAAAAGAGGGATAATAGCATTAAGTACCTGATATGGCCAGAGGATATAGGCTCCTTTGCAAGAATTACAGTCAGAATTACAGTCAGTCCTCCATATCCCAGGGTTCCACATCCATGATTCAATCAATCATGGATTGAAAATATTAGGAAAAAATGACAATACAACAATAAAAAATAATACAAATATAAAAGCTAATATAGTCTAAATATAAAATACAAATGTAAAAACCAATATAGTAGAACAGCCGTTTACATCCCTTACATTGTATTAAGTTTAATAAGTAATCTAAAGATGATTTAAAGTGTATGGGAGAATGTGTGAAGGTTATGTGCAAATACTATGCCATTTTATATGAGGGACTTGAGCATCCTAGGGTTTTGGTATTTGGGGGAGGTCCTGGAACCAGTCCACCATGGAAACTGAGGGAGAACTGTACTTTAGCTAAGAGACACCACCAGCATTGTTTCAGAAAGGAATGCAAAGAGGATAGGTTAGAGTGGGATGTTATGTCTTCCATTTTCTTGAAATTGGCAGTTTACCTGTGTAATGTGGGGGACAGGGAAAGAATGATAAGCAGAAACTTAGAAAGAATGAAGATGATTTGAAGGATCATTTTAACTGAATCAGTAAGCTGACTAGCAAAACGGTGATTTCTATGGGTCTCAAGTTGATGATAGAATTTACAATCTTTGGTGTTGTGAATTTTCACCAGCCTAACCCAACTAAATGAGAATACAACTCATTCAGCCTATCCAAATTTGAGATTTTGTCAGGCAGGACAGATGGTAGGGTAGTTTAAATGTTGACAAGTGAGTGATTCTACAGACTGTGGGATATGAGCAAGAGATTGGGGGGATTAGTGATTTCTTAGATGACTGCCTAAGTCCAGAGTGTGATGGCAGTGGGTGGTAGTATAGAAGACAAAGTTATTGCATATGATCTTATACTTGTATTCTCATTGGAACAAATCTCAAACCACAGCCAGAGTAAACATTGGCGAGATATTTTCCAATTTGGCCAGTTTATGTGATAAAATAATTTTCATTTTTGTGTGTTGGAAAATCAGTAAGACTCTCCTCCCCATATGAGTTTGAATACCAACTAGAATTTTCACACAGACAGTGGAGCCAGTCTAAACCCAGGTGATTGTTAATTTTTTGATAAGAAAGTAGAATAAAGAAAAATTGAGAAATCTCTGTTGTACACACAGCTAAGAGAAATTTAAGCTAAAGAAGCAGAAACAGAGGCTCAGATATAAGCAATAAAGTTAGAACTTTAACAACATGTGCATATTTATTTACTATATACATTTACCAATATGCTGTGTACATAATAAAATAGAAAATTTGATGAGATAAAATTGTGTGTGTGTGATTTCTGTTAGTTTCTTCCTGAACCTCAGGGATCATCTGGTTGGTACACTCCACTTTACAGAACTGGTACACACACTGATAATCTTTTAGTCCAGTAAATATCTCCCATAGTCCTGTACCAACAGCAATGGTATTAATGAATAAATGCAAACATCAGTCTGAGTACATAAGGAGCTCTCCAATTAATATACCATAATTCTGAAGCCACCACACTTGGAAATTAGAAATCTAATTATTAGTTCTTTAATTCTGAGGACATAGTGATGTTTGAAGATCTTGGAAAGCTATGCTTTCCTGTTTTGCTACTTAAAAGGAAGAGAAAAATCATCAAATATTTTCCAGGCTAACTACCATTTATTAAGGTCATCAAGATGTGTTAAAATGAAAAGTAGCACTTCCAGAAATTAAGAGATTCTTGCTAGAGTTCATGTTTTTATTTGCCTCTCAACTTGGAGGCAAATGGTGAAGGGGAATACGAAGTTGTAGTTATGGTCAGGATTAATGGTTTCTTTTAATCACTTTTATTTAATAAAAATTGAATGACTGTCTTTTCAGTATAAGGCATTATTATTAGGCATTGTAAGAAACAGGAAAAATGTAAAACATGACCCAGCCTTCTGGACCTTATGGTCTTACTGGGGAAAGAAACCAAACTATAACACATAATTATGCACAAATAAATATCAATTATTCTTGGTAGTGAGATAAGAGGTTCTCACTTTTGAAGGGTTTAAGTTTTGGGCCACTCCCCTGGGTCTCAAACCACTCCCTTAGGACTCAAGCTCCACCTCCGAGTCCTAAGCTATCTAGCACCTATTTTCAATACCAGCATGTGACAACTGAGACCAAAGGGGGCAGACTTAGGTACTATTTCACTGGTAAAAGGAGTTTATTCCTTGAATGGCTTTCCACTGGAGGCACTAAAGAACACCAAATATATTTGAATATATGCAGTGCATGCGATGGAATTTGACCAATGAACATGCTCCAAAGAGACCAACTGAGCACGTGCAAGTCTGTGTTACATAACTGAGAACCACCCCCCCTTAGTTGAATGTTCATTAGATAGCATGAATTTATAACATAGCAAAACTATAAAAGTTGAATCCCAGTTTCTACTGGATGGGTTATTGCTCACTTTCCTGGTGTCCAACCTGCACATCACAGGCCGGGTGTCTGTGCCTCACTTCTGTGTCTCACTTACTGTTAATGGGCAGCTGCTCACTTTCTTGAGCCAGCCTACACTTCGTACTACACTTTAATGTGTGTTTCTTATTTTTGTATTAAACTTGGTGCATGCCCTGCTCAGTCTCTGGAGCTAGCCCACACTTTCTCTGTGAAATCTGTACTTCTTATCTGTTACATGAAACCTGTGTTCGTTTTCTACTGTGACTCTGCTTTTGAATTATTTTCTGTGGTGAAATCAAGAACCTGGTAAGAGGATGGGGTGGGTTGAAGCTGGCTATCTGGCCTCCCTAGACCCTTTCCTCTGATATCAGTAATATATAGTAGCATCCAAGAGATTGTGATGGGTATCAGGAAAGAAGATTTAAATAGCTAAGGTAGAGAGAAACAAGCATTTCAGATAAAAAGAATCTCCAGAACCAGTGTGGGGAAGTAAAAGTCATGTTGATGGAAGGGTGAAGTAATCAACCTGGCTGAAGTAAGAGGCTACGCATTAGAATGCATTCAGAAGTAAAATAGAATGTGTTAGAGCCACATTAAAAACTCTTAACTCTATCATTGTCTACAATGGTACATCACTGAAGTTTTTTGAGCAGGTAGTACTATGCATTGTTTTAGGAAGTTTTATCTGTCATTATTAAGTTATTGATATAGTCTTGCTGAGTAGAAATAATGGTTTGAATCAAGAATTGAAAAAATATAGATGTAAAAATCATTGTTAGGGAACAAAAGGACACAAGGAAGGAAAAAACAGCAGACATGATTACTGACTAGTAGAGTCATGATACCAATACAGACATAGATTAGGACAAACATGTTTATTACAAGTTTTTAGACCTTTAGAATTAGAGTTGACAGCAAAGCATGTAAGTAAAAATATCCAACATCCAAGAAGCAGCTGAAAATGTGAACCTAAACCTCAGATGAAAGATACTGATGTAGGGCTCTCATTCTCAGGGCACTGTAGAAAAAGAAAAACAGCAGAGAAAACAAAGACAACTTTGGGAAATGCTATCATCTGAAGTTAGGAGACTGGAGTAAATGGAGACCTGAAACAAACAATGGAGTATCCCAGGCAGTAAGAAAAAGAAGGGTTTAAATAGGGAAAAGGAAGTGATCTTCAGTGATGTCAGTTGCTATGGAATTGTCAAGCTCACTTGTAATGATTAGTAGGTCATTTTTGGAGCTCTGTAGTTTAGAATCTCATCCTCTCAAAGATAACTGGAGGAAATAAGTATTCAACTCTATTCACCATGTCTTGAACTAGAGTTAATTCCCTTTGCATTCCTACTTTTAGAGATTGGAAATGAAGATCAGTTGTAAACAAGTTCCCATACATCTCCTTTTCTAAGATACACTACTCTGTTTTGAATAAATGAGATCAGAGAAAATCTGCAACTAAAGCCATGAACTTCAATATGCCTAGGAGGGGAGAAAGTAGTGGTTCTCAACTGGGGTGCTATTTTTTTCCCACCCCCCTCCAGAAGATTTTTGGTTTTCACAAGGGGGGGTTTCTTACTGGAATATAGTGGATAGAGGCCAGGGATGTTCCTAAATATCCTGTAATGCACAGTGCAGTCCCCTACAACAAAGAATTATCTGGTGAAAACTTCAGTAATTTAGAGGTTGAGAAATCTTGGGTTATGGTGATTAAGAGGCCCTCCTTTGGCTAAGCTTTATAATTTACCTACCACCCACTATAGGCGTTCGTTAAATGTGCAAACAAGCAAGGCACTAAACAAAATAGTATAGGCAGTCCTTAGGAGGCACAGTGACATGTCAAGAGCCAATGAAAGAAGGTAGTCCAATGTCTACATAAGTTAAAAGTACAGGCTTGAAGTACACACATGTCTCCAGAAAGCCCATGGCTCCTTGATTCAATCTAGATAAGGCCCTGAGTAAAGAGCATGTAGGGAGGCACCAATGGGAAAGTCAAGAGACTACGAAACTGGGATCAGAAACCTATAGACCTGGGACTTCTAATCACAGGTGCTTGCTGTTCAGTTAGCAACATCATTCCCTCCAATTTCTTCATCTACAAGAAAAGGTTTTAAGATAACGGGCCCTGAAAAACTAATGAGATGTATGCACCCTGTTCTCACAAGAATGTCTTCCAGCACAACACCACGCAAGCACGTCACCGGGAGCCTTAGGGCCCAGTGTGACCTCTTAGGAATCCTCTTATGCCACAGCTGACGTCCTTCCGACCGCAGCACGCAGGCGCAGGAAGCGGCGGGCGGAGGGGCGGAGGGGCGGGGCGCGGAGGCGGCCGCGGGCTCGCAGTTTCCGCCGGGCCTCCCCGGAAACCCCGTATGATCCGGCGTCCGGAGCAAATGCTTCCTGCATCGCTGAGGAGGTCACGGATCATGTGACGGCCCTTGCAGAGGAAGCTGTCCCTGAAGTGACAGTGGAGAGAACCCGGCAGCCCAGAAACCCAGGTAACTGGCGCCAGCTTTGCCCGGTGTTCGGTCCTGGGCTCGGGTGGTGCGGGCGGTGAAGTTGAGGAGAAGGAGAGGACGCCTCTTTCCCTCTGCTTTGGGCCTAGATCTTTGGGGGGTGGGGGGGGCAGGAGTGGAGTGGGCTGAGCTAAGGCACCCCGGCTGGCTACCCGCAGAGTTTTCCCTGGCCGTGACGAGGGCTAGTCCCGCTTGTTAGGCTGGGGGTGGCGACGGCCAGGAAGCCTAGAGGGGAGAGTCACCGGGAGTTTCTCTTCCAGGAGTGGAGGTTGATCCTGCGAGAGGGGTTCATCATGGCTGATGTGAGTTGACACCTCCCCACAAGAGGAAGGGGAGGGTGGGGACTTTGGGGAGAAGCTACTGAGCGGGGTGAGGTAGAGCTTCCCAAGTAGAAATTTGTTTCGTCTTTGGTGCCTCCATCTCCACCCCCCACCCCCCCCCCCCCCCCCCCCCCCCCCCCCCCCCCCCCCCCCCCCCCCCCCCCCCCCCCCCCCCCCCCCCCCCCCCCCCCCCCCCCCCCCCCCCCCCCCC
>NW_007729533.1:128348-176284 GCF_000696425.1 Galeopterus variegatus | reverse complement strand
CCCCCCCCCCCCCCCCCCCCCCCCCCCCCCCCCCCCCCCCCCCCCCCCCCCCCCCCCCCCGCCCATTATCTTCTCTGGGATTTGGAGTGGGAGACTAATATGAATGCATTTGCACGGTCCTGAGTTTCTGCCTGGAATGGGGGTGGAGGATAGTAAGGTGCCTGAGGTTGAGAAAATTGTGTTCTGCACACTCCCTCATCCTACCGGGGCATGAGAGAGGCTCTGTATTTTTACCGTATGAAATTCTAAATGATGGTTAGCTATCTTTCCCGTCAGTCTGGGATCAGTAGGGCATGTGCTCAGAATCCTTTTCCAGTAAGTGGTGGTGCTGTCTCATTAGGTTCATTGCAGTAATTTGAGATGATTTCTAACCGATACCTCTTTAGCGACATGATAAGTTCAGTTTTGTGTGTGGGTTTAAGATGACAGCAAAAGTAAGCTGGTGGTGATAACATGAGATAAAATGATCATGTAGATTTGAAGAATAGTAAGGGTTAGAGGTTCAAAACAACAGATACCTGAATCATCCATGTAGAGGTCTTAATTGATGCCTAAATTGTCAATGGTGTTTCCCATATGAGAGTATGATGAGACAAAATTAGTCTTCTATTTCATAAGTCCAACTGTGTTCCATACTAAACACTTGACATATGTTGTCATTTATTTTCAGTCATGTGAGGAAACTGAGTCTTGGAGAAGGTAATTAACTTACCCAGGATCATTAAAATGTTGGTAGAAAGTCTATCTATGGACATGGAAAGATGTTCATAATATATTCCCAAGTGAACACAATAGCAACAGGATGTAAAATAGTATGAAAAGTGTGATTTAGATATATAGCTAATATGTATTTTTTTCCTGTATCTAAGTATGCTAATATACACGTCTTCTCAATAAATTTTAACAATCTCATGATGTAGGTTCTGTTTTTATCCCTGTTCAACAAATAATGAAACTGAGGCTTAGAGAAAAAGGTTACTTAACTTGTTCCAAGTTGTACAAATAGTAAATATCAAAATCAGAAAGAAGGGTAAAACATAAGAAAAGTTATGAGTGATGACTTAAGGTCCCTGAAATGTGGGTACGACAGGACCTAGAAAACCAATGAAAGCCATATTATTATAATACAATTTTTTAATATTCTGTTTCAGGACCTAAAGCGATTCCTGTATAAAAAGTTACCAAGGTAAGAAATCTTAATTTGTTATTAGATAAATTTTGCATTACATATTATTGTTTTTTAGATTAATATGTGTATATTATGCTGCTATTTAGCACTTTCAAATACTTAACATAACCCTAGGTAGCACAAGTGATGTCCTCGAGTTTGCAGATAAATAACATGAGGTCTACAGAAGTTATGTTACTTGTCTAATGATAAACAGCTAACGGATGGCAGAGGGTTAGGACTCAGATTTCTTACCCCTTTGAATTCTTTCAAATATTCATTCTATCATAGCAGTTTACTGGATTATATTTCAAAGTTGTTATACTAATTTTAAGGGAACAAAATTAAGAACTTGCCTTTACTTTTGATATTGCTATTAAGACCTAATTGCTAAGTCTAACCCGAAAATGCTAGACTTAAACAGTAGTTCATCCTTGAAAAATCACAAGGCTTTCTTTTGCCTGCACACAGTCCATTTGATGTACCATTTTATAAATTAGGCAGTCCTAGCTTTGCATGGTAATGCAGAGCTCTGAAAATGTTCAAAGAAGCTGAAACTGCAAAGGAATTTTAGTAATAAATGGGAAAAATAACTATTGTGACCTTTAAAAATTTTTTCAAAACATTAAAACCTTTTTATTGTTGTTTATAAATATTTAGGGGAATGAAAACAAATACTAAAACTAATATTTGTTTAGTACACTAATTTAAAATATTAGAAACATTGAGAAATAAAGTGTTTTATTTCTTTGTAATAAAAAATGAGTAGTTTGAACAGTGTTTACCTGTTTTTCATATACTTTAAGATAAGGAGCAGGTATCTTTTCTATGCTTTGGCAAATTGTCATACTCCATTCCAAGTTTGCATCAGCTTTCCACGTTTTATCCTTTGTATTTTCGACGTTGTGAAATATCTCTGAAATTTCCTTTAATGTGAATTTTTTTGCCAGCATCACTTCCTCTGGGACATTTTCATCACAACCACTTTCCTCATTTATGTCAATAAGTTTGCTTTTACTGGGTTTCTCTGGCTGTGTATCTAGAGTCTCTATAACAGAAATAGTGCCAACATTCCCTTGGTTAGCTATTTTTTCTATAACTGTTTATTTTCTGTTCAAATTTCACTTCCATCATTATCATTTTTTATTTCTTTGCTGTATTTCATCTTTGTTGGCCACTTCCCTCTTTCCATTATCTATTTTTTTTTAATGCCACATGGTTTATCACTGAGAGACAAGGAAATACTAAACTACATCATTTGCTCTATCTGCAGGAACTGAATAACAGATGCTTAGTGATCAGCCACCAACTCACTTTGGAAGAAGTGACATGGCTGGTTACTGATCACAGTGTGCACCTCTTAATAACAAAGTTATTTTCATAGTGTTTTGTGGACTGAAGAGTTAGCAGAGTTTATACTTTATGTAATTATTCAGTTAATATGCCATGCTAGCTCAAATTTGACTTGTGCTATTGGAGGGAGTGGTGTTATTTAACTAAACTGTGGTGTCTAAAATGTGCATATTGGACTTGTGCAAAGTGAAGGCTTTCTATATTTATCTGTAGTTACCTTGTTGGAAGCTTATTGAAAGAGTACTAAAATGCGGGGGAAGGGACATCCCACCACATTGGTGGTAGACTTAGGAACAGAAGTATAGTTGATCCACTTACAAGTCTGTAGTGGATTGAATTATGTCCCCTCAAAACTCCCTTGAAGCTTCAATTGTGTCCCCTAAGTTTTATGTATTAGAAACTTAGCCTCCACTGTGACTGTAAAGAGGGTGGGAAATCCTATTATGGTAATTGAAAGATGGAACCTTGAAGAGGTGATTGGATTGTAGGAACATGCAGTGGTGAATGAATTAAAAATGGTGGTCAAGGGCATGGTTCTGAGGGCTTTAAAAGAAGAGGAGAGTCTGTCTGTCTCTCTCTCTGCTCTCTCTGCTTCCACCATCTTGCAATGTGAGACCCCTGGTTCACTGTTGCCACCAGCAGATGGACTTTGGACTTCCCAGCCTCAGAAACTGTAAGCAATAAATGTCATTTTTCCTTTCAGGTATTTTGTTATAGCAACACAAAACGGACTACTACAAAGTCTTAGCAGTTTGTTTATTTTTTGGCAGTTGGCCATTATTATTGATAACTGCACAAAGTGATTTGCATGTGTGCAAGTATCAGTAGGATATGTTCTTATTCTTATTAACCTAGTTTTTAATTTAGAAGAATATATTGTTTTATGTATTAATCTTATAGAATATATTTTAATCTATAGACCATGTCAGGATTGAATAACAGGAGATAATACCAATAATAGTATAAAAATCATTTATACATAGTCATTTCATTACTTTTAGTGTGAGGAAGACAAATGAATTTGTTGTAACATTTCCACTCAAATTTTGATAATACTTCTCAGAATTAAAAGTTTGACAATGAGATTTTTAAAAAATTTTAATTTTGGTGCCTTAACATTAGGTTAATATAGATATTCCTTATTCCAAAATTAAAACGTTGAGGTTAACACAATATAAGGAATGGATAAATCTGGGTTATAGAAGGAACATTGAATATATCTCTGAGTTACAGTTTACGGATATTGTAAGATACTTATAGGGCTATAGGTTTTGTGTTAATAGTTAAAGGGTTTTGCACAAATGTCAAAATTTGGGTATGTTTCACCATTATAATTTTTAACACTTCGCTTTTGTGCTTTAGACTATATATTTCCTAACTGCTAATTTCCTAGGGATTCTCACTGATAATTTACTACTTAAACTGGAGTGATAAATTTTGTCAGTAATTTTGCACAATTGATACCACTGGTGTTAATATTTTTGAATGTTAACTATGTACCAGCCTATGCTTTATACATGCTTTATTTTATTAAATTTTACAATAGCTAAATAAGTAATTATTCAATTATTCCTTTTAAAAAAGTTTATTAATATTATTTTTTTACATTCTAAGATGTTGTGGGGCAGCTGGGGGGGAGGGGGAAGGAAATAGGGTGCAGTTATTCTCATTTTCTGATTATTAAACTGAGGCCTAGAGAGATTTCGTTAACTGATCCAAAGTAGCATAAATAGTAAGCAGCAGAGTCTGGACTGGAATCCAGGTCTTTCTAACTTCAGAGTTATAACCTTGACTATTCTGCTTACTGCTTATGTACGTGTAGCTGAAAGGATTGCTGCATGCCTTCATTCTTTCTTCCCTGTCTTTGAGCCTAAAATGGTCATTCTGCTCCTCTTTGCTTACAACAATTTAACATCTCAGCTAAGCTATCACTTCCCCAGGGAAGCCTTCCCTGACCCACCTGTCTGAATCAACCCCCTCTTTTATAGTCTCTTCTATCCCCACAGACTTCTTAATGGCACTTGTTGCGGTTGTAGTTTTACTTTTTAGTGAGATTATTTGATTGGTAGCCACTCACTTTTTAGATTGTAAGCTTTGGGAAGGTAGTGGCTCTGTCTGTTTTTGCTTGTCATAGTGTCATAAAATATTAAGTGCCACAAGTACTGGGCACTTGATATTGGAGTGAATGAGAGAAAGGAAAAAGGCTCTCTTTTTTTGGCACTATAACCTTTTATACTTTTGTAAACCATGGAATGAAAACAGGAATACTTCAAAACGTTCATGGAAAGATATCATCTTTTAATTCTGTTCACAAACTTTTCAATATACCCTCGTACAGTTTTAATGGAGAATCATCTGTTTTATATCTTCATCAATAAACTGCATAAATTTGTAAATATTGTGAACATGCCAGTCATAAATATTCATTCAATTTCTGGGAGAGTTTTGCCAAACACATTGTGGAAGCATAGACTATCAATAATTGAGTTCCCATGGTTTTCAGAAATATGCATGAGATTACCATTACATCTTTGAAGTGCATATTTTGAGAAAATGAAATGTTTTATAATATTTTAATTTTTTTCTCTTTCTAGTGTTGAAGGGCTCCATGCTATTGTTGTGTCAGATAGAGATGGAGTACCTGTTATTAAAGGTAAAACTGAACACTTAAATGCAATGTTGTGTTTCCTCTTGACTAAAAATGTGTGTATTTACATCTGAGTAGTACAGAAGGCAAACATATAAAACTCATTTCAGTAAATTCAGGAGATAGTCTTAGTTTAGGGAGAAATGTTTGCTTTTGTACGTTAAAGGCTGAGTTGGAACCTGTAATGTATTATGCAAATATGTCATCACAAGCCTATTTACCCATTAAAGACATTAATGGTATAATGCGGACCATTAGTAAATCTAAGTGATGAGAGTGAGCATGTATGCTGCTAGATATATTATGCACACAGACAGACACCCCTACATAGATACATTTTTAATCAATATTGCCAGTAGTTTTAGGATAACACCCATATATTTGGATCATCATATATTGATTGTTTTGTTTAATCTTGCCTGATTTCCTGCTGTCTTACTGGAAATAAGATTAAAACTTTTAACTTCACAATTACTTTAGTTAATCGGCATCTAATAAGAATTTTTACCTGATTTTTAGCTTTTTTTGTTTTGTTTTGTTTTGTTTTGTTTTTGGCTGCTGGGTTGGTGTTATAACACAGCACTCTAACTTTTTTAAAAAATGTATATGATGTCATAGAGTCAGTATGGATTCAGACCATTTTTACTATTTTCTACCTTATGGTATAATCAGATTGGATGTTCCTAGTCATACAGGAACACTGTAATAGCTTTACCAAAGATTAAATATTAAATAATGTTTTGTATGTCTTGTTTACAATTTGTTTTCCATCTGGTATTATCGTATATGTAAAATAATTTTAGACTTTGGAATTGAAAGGAAGTTTAGAGGTAATGTGATTTTATAAAAATGAAGGTGGTCAAGTGCAAAGAGTACATTGCCAGTTCAAAGTTGCATGTAAGTCAGTGATAAGACAGTAGTAGCACTCATCATCTCCATATGCATGGTCCAGTGTACTTTCTAACCCACCATAAAACATAGGTGGTCATGGACAAAGTCACTTGCCTTTTCTCGAATGTGTTGAAGGCTTTGAACAAAATAATCTCAGGTTTTTCAGCTCTAATATTCCTTCTGAACATTTCTGATAAAGCCTTGAGCTCTACACTTATTGATACAGATAACTTCATTCAGGCCTTTTAATGAGTGAGAAAAACATGAAACAGGTAGCCACCTGCAGGATTATTAATATCTATGAGAGATACTGCCACTGTGGGGTTTATGAAAGCAAAACTTTTTGTACCTTTTTTCATTCATTTTATTCTAGCCTGGCTCTCAGATAACCAGAATATTCAGTTTATTAAATGTACTGCTTAATCTGTGTTTAAGGTAGATAACAAGAAAATATGAAATATAAAATTTTAGTATCCTTTTAAAAATTAAAAAAATTGTGACTCTGCATTTCTTCCCTTAGTTATCCCTAAACTTCTGATTGAGCAATTTTTAGTTTATCGCTCAATTGAGTGATAAACTTTTAGTTTAGTAATCACATTTAATCACTAAACTTCTGACTGAGCAAGTTTTCCCACCTAAATTAATGAGACCCAGTTAGTAATATGATTTTCAGTATTGTGAAACATAATCTTTGTGCTCAATTTTTTTTATGGATTTATGTAAAAAAAATAAATGAAGGTGCTGTAAATCTTGTCCCTAATGTATCTTCTGCATAATTTTATTTAAATCCCTTTTTTTTTTTCCAGTGGCCAATGACAATGCTCCAGAGCATGCTTTGAGACCTGGTTTCTTGTCTACTTTTGCACTTGCAACAGATCAAGGGAGCAAACTTGGACTTTCAAAAAATAAAAGTATCATCTGTTACTATAACACCTACCAGGTAAGTTCATAAGTATCACATGGCTTGCTGATTTCAACTATCATTCTTCTGTCATTTATATAAAATAGCTTGGTTTATAATTCTGAATTTCCGTTGTGAAGGGGATGAAATTTAACAATTTTAGCCTTTCAAGTAGGTTATGTTAAGCTGTAGTGATTTTCTTCACATTTTACACTAAGAAATAATTACTATGGAAAAGTAGTTAAAAGATTTAATAATAAAGTACATGTTATATTAAAAAGGGTAAGTCAGGTCACTATTACCTCCAGTAGATGGTGCCCTTAGCTAAACAACTGTCATTTCTCAAATGATACTTTTTTTGTTGTGACAAAAAAAATTTCCTTGAAAGTCAAATGTTATTTAAATTTGTTATTACTGTTAATTTCTTCATTTGGTTTGAAATGTATGTATAAGTGAGGTTATTATTTGTGGAGAAGAAATTAGTTGTTAAATATCTCTTGATATCCAGCTGCATTTTCTTAAGAATAAATTAATCTCTTCTGCTATAGAGCAATGTTTCCTAGAGTATGATTCATGTACATGATACACTAGTGACATTTTTTATTTTAAAAGTTATATATTTTAGTGCATATTAGGTAAAAGATAACAAACCTATCTAACCTTTAATTTCACCAATAAAGATTAGGATGAAGCTGAGGCTTTTTTTAAAGGTAATTGGGTTAAAGTTAATTTAAATTACAATGCTACACTGGAGGCAGAAAAATCATAACAATAAAACTACTTGAATGACTAAAAAATACTTTTATCAACTGTTTATTGAGCCCCTAATATGTAATTGACACTCTGCTGTGCTTTAAAGATAAAAAGATGAAGAAGACATGGTTCCATCTTAAAAACTTTCTAGGCTAAGTGTTATCAGTGTCTTTAAGAGATAATCAGTAACTCTGTTTTATGGAAATATTTACTTTCAGCTCCTTTATCTTTTGTGATGTAATACCATGATGTTGGGCTAGTAACCATGTGCATTTGAACATTTTTTAAAGATTAAGACATTTCAGTTGAGTTATACTACTTTTTTACAATGCAACATATTGTTTAGATCTTATTTTCTTTTTAGGTGGTTCAATTTAATCGATTGCCTTTGGTGGTGAGTTTCATAGCAAGCAGCAATGCCAATACAGGTGTGTTTTAATTACCTTAAATATGGCTTTTAATTCCTTATATTACTGTATCTGTGCAGTCTAATAAAATAGGAATAGAAGATTTAGAGCGAACTTGAATTTGTGGCCCAGTTCTACCATCTTTTTTCCTTGATCTTGGGAAAAGTGATGTGTCTGAATCCTAATTTTGTATCTGTATAGTAGAGCTAATATCTGCTTTCTTCATCTTACAAGGTTATTTTCCAGTTCAAATGAGACAGCATATGGGTGATTTTTTTTGAGAGAGGAAGGAAAATTAAATGTTATCTTGAGTACTACATCTTGCTCACATTAAAACAGTTTAAGAAAACAATAAGAGGGTGAAAAATATAACCAAACAAAACACATAAAATAATCAAGGATGAGTTTAATTCCATATAGACTGATTTATTAAATTAGAAAATTCTTTTAATTTTGAATGATAGCAGGCAAGATGAATGTGATTGAGAATTTAAAGAGCATGAGTATGATGAACATGTTCACATTCTTGAGGTCTGGAGAATTTTAGAACAAATGCTAGGAATCTGTACTTTCTATAGAGAGTAGTAAAATCCCATTATATTCAGTACCTTTTACTGGATATTTATGTGTAAAATCACAGTATTCAGTTGGATTGTAACTTTTTTACTCTCTTTTGGATAAAGTAGGATGATTTTTTTTAAAGTTTGTCTCCTTCAGATTTGATTACTGTTGAGAACGGTTATACATTTCTTTATTTTTTTTTTTCCCAAGCTGAATATATTATTCTAGCTACATCACTGAAGCCTGTCCTTAGATACCTCATCTTTAGAATGAAGGATTTAGATTTGATGATCTGTTAGGTCTCTTCCATTTCTAAACATTTCAAAGCTGTAAAATACTATGTGTAAAAACACTGTAAATTATATAGGGTGGTAGTGGTGTCAATATTTTAAATACACTAAACCTCAATTTTGATAAATCATCAATCATCACATACTAAATCATCAGTTGTTATATATTGTGGTAATGTACAGGATTATATTTTAGATCGTTTTCTTGGGAGTTCAGATGCTTTTAATATTCTGTAGGACAGAAGAAGATCTTTGAACATAAAGTAGGCATTGTCTAAGGTATATAGCCTTTCACTCTGATAAACTAGGGAGAAGCTAGATATGTTAATTTCTAGATGAGTTTGTCTCCCAGATTTACCATTGAGCTTCTTTTTAAACGTGTGAATGTTTTTTATACTCTACTTCATTTTTTAAATGTTTTTTCCCTTGAAATACTCATTTATGTCTTAGCTTTATTGAATTTATAAAATAAATTTGATTTTTTTTTTTTTTTTTTTTGCTTAAATTGAAGCTCCCTATTTACCTATCTTCTGATATATATAATCTGTTAAAATTTGCTGGTAAAAAGGAAAAAGTATACCTTATTTAGTAAAAATCATATGTATTATTTCTGAATTGATGTAAATTTTGAAATAGTAAGGTATGAATTAAGATTTTCATTCAGAACTCAACAAATTATAGTGCATATTATTTATTCTATATCTACTAATACACATACATTTTTTTATCTACTTTAATAATAGATGATGAAAATAAACTTCATAATGGATGTGGAATTTTGAGTTACTTTATTCAGGATTACCATATTTTATTTTAGTTATGGGAAATAAACGATGTCTTGTTTACTTTTTAGTAACTATAAGTTTGGGACAAGAGGGGACTTAAGTCAGAGACTTTCAGGAACATTTTTTAACAATCTAATTTTCTTAATCTCTTTGTTTTAGGACTAATTGTCAGCCTAGAAAAGGAACTTGCTCCATTATTTGAAGAATTGAGACAAGTAGTGGAAGTTTCTTAAATTGACAGTAGTTCTGATGCGTTCCTTATCTTTATTATAACACCACAATATCAATTCAGCAATCTTCAGACTACAATAATACTTGTATCCATGTACTCAAGAAAGGGCCCCTTTCTACTTTATACTAAAGAAAGGGCCTATAGACATAATTTATAAACAGGTTGATTGTTTTAATTCCTTGTGTAGGGTCTTTTCTTATTTAGTGAGATCTGGGGATACCACAAAAATGGTTCAGTCTATCATAGCTCCCATGGAGTTAGTCCAGTCACCAAATATGGATGAGATTCTATTCAGCAGATTAGAATCAAAATGGTATCACCATCCACTTGAGCCATGAAGTGCCCCCTACTGTACAATATGTCCAGGCCTGCTGATGGAGACCCTTTTTATTGTGAATAGTAAGGATATGTTTTTCTTCAGGTTATGTTTTATTTCTTTGCATTGAGTAAGAGAAAGATAAAATGGCTTAGCAAAAGTAATAAAATCAGTACAATCAATAACTTTCCTTTGTATATATTATTTTGCAGTATAGATGAATGTTACTAATTGATTTGATTCTTCTCAGAGGGTGCTGGTCTTTAGTGAAAATGAAAATTATAGCTAATGTTTTTTTCTGCCACTTTGCTTTCTATAACCAATCAATGTTTTTTTTAATGTTTATGTGTTCTTTATAAAATTTAAATATGATTGATTATTGAATTCTGTTTCGAATATCAGTATATATGTAAACATGATAGTATAGCCATTTTTTTCATACATGGGTATAAATAAAATAATATTTTTAAAAATATAGCTTGAGCACTATATAGGTCTTTTTTTTTTTAGACTTCTTCCAAAAGTTTAAAGAACATAGTAAACTTAATTCACTCTCATTAATTCACCAACCATCTCATTAATTCACTGGTTCAACAACATGAATAAGTATGAGTATTTTTTGTAGGTATTGGTTTGAGGATCGTTTTAGCTAAACTGTCAGTTAGAAAAGAAACCTCAACCATGAGACTAATTTAACCTCCACAAAAGAGCTATTACAGTTCTAGAATATGCCTTGTATGTTCAAGAGTTCAGTCCATCATTCAAGTTTGTTAATTTCTTCCTGTGTTTTTTGATAGTTTGTCACTGGTACAGTTTGATACATATGCATCGAACACCTGCTGTTGCCAGTCACCAACTCTCCCAAATTGCACAATTCTAAGAAGCACCATTTATTTCATGTTTCTGTGCCTACCTTTCATGTGCAATATGTGTGAATGCTATCCCTAGAGTTGTGCAGTGAGGCAGTTGGCCAGGCATTGTGCTGCTTTTCCTTCCTCTCTCCCTCCTTCCAATACAAATAATGAGATTAAGTTGTGGTACCTTTCTTTAAGGAACTTACAATTCAGTAAAGGAAGCTGGTATAGAAAGTGCTGTGATAAAGCTATACACAGGGTGCTGTAGAATCACAGAATAGGGACATCTAAAATGGGCAAGAACAATAGCCTTTACCAAAAAATTGAGGCAAGAGATAACAATTTACCTATAGGGAGCTATAAATAGTTAATTATTAACAACCGAATGAAACATTAGACACACCTGTTAAAATCTACAATTCCTGTTATTTGGATTACTATTTAAAAGTGTCCAAGAAATTTTTGCCAGTATAATGGTGCATGAAACAAAGGTTTTTTAAAATGAGATAGCTGAATTTTTATTTGCAGGTAATAATAATTATATATCTACAAACTTCAAGAAAAGAAACTATAATAAATGGAGCTGCTTAATAAATAGAGCTACTTAATTTTTGCATGGTAAATACTGCTACTATTAAAATTTTTATCCGAGGGTTTTAATAGGTAAATCGTTCTATAGTACATCTGGAAAAATAAGCAAGAATACTGCCAAGAATATAAAGAATATAAAACTAGATTAACTTTTTAAAAGGTGGTATATAAAAACTAGGTGCACCACTAGACAGATCAATGGAATGAATTAACTCAGAAACAGACTTTAGTACATACATATGAGGACTTAAAACATTATAAAATGGCATCATAAGTCAATGGGGACCAGATTATCTAGTAAGTAGGGTGGGCATTTTTAATGCCCTGCTAGTGGAATTATAAATTGTTATATACCCTCTATGTACAGCAATTTGGCAATCTTTCTCAAACTTTCAATACACTTAACCTTTGGGCCAGCAATTTCATTTCTAGAAATTTATCCTACCAATGTGGATAGACATTAAAAATTATACATTTACGAGCATATTCTTTGCAACTTGGAAATAGAGGATTGGAAGCAACCTAAATATCCACCATAGGTAAGATGACCGTGCATCCTGGTTTTTCGAACAGTAACAGTTTATATGTGCTGTTTCTAGTATAAATTATTAATAATGCTCCTTTCACTCTCAAGTGTGTCACTTTAGATAGGAGATTATATGGTCACCTTCATCTTAGAGTATTGGTGAAAAATTATTGCATTTGCCCCATGGAAAAAGGAGCAAAGATGTGCTTTAGGTACTGAGATGAAATTATCTCCAAAGCATAATGTTCATTGAAAAAAGCATGGTGGGAAACTGTGGCATGCTACAATTTATGTATAAGAAGAAAAACTAGATGTGAATATTCCTATTGGTTTCTGTATGATAGACTCTGCAGAGATACATGGAAGAGCCTGATGGCATTGGTGGCCTCCAAAGAGTAGAGCTAGGTATCTGGGGAATACAGACCCCAAGAGTGAGCCGATGCACTGTAAGTTTCATTGTACTTTTTGAATTCTTAACTATTTAAAAATAATAATTAAATATTTTAGCAAAGAACAAAATTTTAAATAAAATGGGATGTTTGGGGAAGAAGGTTATATCAGTCAGGGTTCTCCAAAGAAGCAGAACCATTAGGATATAGATGTATTAGATATATTTCAAGGAATTGGTTTATGCGATTGTGGGGACTGGCAATTCCAAAATCTGTGGGGCAGGCCAGAAGACTGGAAAAACCTCAGCAGCTGAGGCTGCAGTTTTTAAAAACATTTTTTATAAGGTCAGGGGTTTGGATCCCTGTACTGGCCAGTGGCTAAAGAAAAAAAAATTTTATGATTGACATATAACAATTTTACATATTTGTGGGATACAATGTGATATTTCAAAACAGGCATATGATGCTGCAGTCTTGAGGCAGAATTTCATTATTGGAAATCTCAGTTTTGTTCAAAGGCCTTTTGACTGAATGGGTGCAACCCACCCACATTATGGAGGGTAATCTCTTTTAGATTCAGGGGATTGTAGATATTAAGCACATCTACAAAATATCTATGTAGTGACACTTGGGTTTATGTTCAATCAAATAATTGGCTACTGTATCCTAGCACAGTTGACACATAAAACTTCATAATTCACCCCTAGTCAGCTTGGCACCTGTATGCATCTCCTTAAACCATTTTTTAATCTCCAAGTAAAGACAATAACTAAGTCGTACTTTTAACATGATACAACTATCTTGTGTACAACCAAGAATACTCCCCAGAAGAGTATTCCCTGGAAGAGTATGCAAAGTCCTAGTCCATGGGTGATGTTTACTTTTCTCCTTGCTATCCTATAACTTAAATACTGTAATGTAAAGTTAATTATTATTAATACATCTTACATTAGATAATAGGATAAGGAGGGGAAGAAAAAAGATATTTGTTCAATATGTGTGTGTATATGTATAATGTATGTATATATTTGTATGTGTATATATACAAACATTCATAACAAAACAAGTAAGAATTATAATAATCTCAGTTCTTGTTTTGCCAACTGAACATGTGGTTATAACTGGTATTTGTAACTACCTTGCTTTACCTATTCCATATTCTCTTTGCTCTCAGCTAGCACCTTGTCTGTTTGTGGCTCTGCCTGGTGAGTTAATACAACCATTCATTTCTGAAGAATCTGAGCTGTTCGTTGTCCTGCCTGAATTGGGTTTTGTAGTTTTCCATTGACTTTAATCAAGGGCTTGGTGATACTAATATCCCCTAGAGGATGTCCTGTATTCCAGACATATTTGTCCTTACTTGTATTGTAGCACAATTTCCCTGGTAATCAGGACCAATCACCACAGCCAGTATAGTAATTCCCTTCTTTATCTATTGATTTAGAAGCATGAGGGGCCCAAAGTGGCAGGATGGCAGTCTTAATGTCCAGTTTAATAGAATTATTGTTGTGTCTCCTGGTGGAGGCATTCTTTTCTTTGCAACAAAGACTTTTAGACCTGCAGAGCGTAAGGACACGGGGACAGGAAGCAAAAATTTTGTTTTGGATCACTAGGGATAATAATGAGTGGCACACATTCACATTTCTACCCCTCGATTCCTGGACCTCTGAATCCTGACTATGGAAGAAACAGCACTATATATCAGATGCTGATTTAGAGCTTATATAGCCCCCTGGAGAACATTGCTGCAGCTCTGCAAGGTATTACCAACTAGCCAGTTCTGTAAGGTTTCAAAAGGCCGTTTTACCATTCTATGAAGCCAGCTGTCACAGGATTATGGGTAGTTGTTACTTCTTCACTAGGTTCAATCGGCATAATAATGTCATCATGTAATGGACTAGTGTGTTGTCTTGTGGAAGGGAAATATGATCAAGGTTCCTGTGGACTAAATTATGATATACAGCTGGAGAGTTGATATACCCTTGAGGTAGGACAGTGAGGTGTGTTGCTGCTGAAAGCAAAATGCTTCTGGTGGTCTTTACTAACAGGTATGGAAAAAAAAGTTGCCAGATCAACAGCTGCATACTGGGTACCAGAGGATGTGGTTAAGTTACTCAAGTAATGAAATCACATCTGGTACCGCAGCTGTAATTGGAGTCACCACCAGCGTAAATTTGTAATAATCTACTGTCATTCTCCAAAATCCATCTGTTTTCTGCACAGATCAAATAGGTTGGTTGAAGGGGATGTGGTGGGAATCACCACCCCTGCATTTATCAAGTCTTTGATAGTAGCACTAATCTCTGCAATCACTCCAGGAATGTGATATTGTTTTCTTTTACTATCTCCCCAGGTAGAGGCAGTTCTATTGGCTTTCACTTTGCTTTTCCTACTGTAATAGCCCTCACTCCACAGATTCTTCCAGTTGCTGAGTATGTCTATTCTAACTATGAATCTGAAACTAGGAAAATAAACACAGCATGGATTCAGGGACCCACTGGGCCTACTTCTTTGGTTCCATCTTTGCTTTTTTTTGTGGAAAATGCAATTCCTCTCAAATGCCTTCCAGATATTTCTGGGAGTTCCTGTAGAGTGCTTCACCGTACTCCTGAAACCACATGGCATATGCCAATTTCCTTGGCTTTGTTTCTGCTCTCTAGGATGAGCTATGCCCCTCAAGCCTGGCCATGCTGCTGCTGACTGACTGAGGTTGTGGGTACCTAGAAGGTGTCTATACTGAAAACCAAGGATGCCATCTGTGCTCACAGCTATAGATATGGCACAACTTGCAACCTCAGCATTTGTCCCCTGGGCACCAGTAAAACAGCTCCTTAAGGTTTTGTCGAGGCTGGGCTGAGTAAGACAAGAATGTGCTCATAATCACCCTTTCTTTACATTGATATCCATATTACATCAACAAAACTTTTGCATCTCAGCCTTTTCTATCTTCAGGTGAATTCTTTCTCAAGAAGGCTCTTGTAATTAGCACATTCATCATCTCAAACATTTATCATTTCTTTGTGGTGAGAACATTCAAAATCCTGTCCTCTAGCTATTTTGAAATATACATGATTGTTAACTATGTTCATCCTACTGTGCAGTAGAACACTGGAACATATTCCTCCTATCTAACTGTAACACAGTACCCATTGACCTACCTCTCCCATCTGCCCCTCTTCCCTACCTTCCCCAGTCTCTGATAACCACTGTTTTACTTTCTACTTCTATGAGATCAACCTTTTTAGATTCCCTATATAAGTGAGATCATGCAGTATTTGTCCTTCTGTGCCTGGCCTATTTCATTTATATCCTGATTTGATCATTATACAATGTATACATGAATCAAAACATTACACTGTACTCCATAAATATGTACAATTATTATGCATCCATTAAAAATAAAATTTTAAAAAAAACAAGGCTCTTGTTTCCTCTTATCTGCCAGTCAGAACTGTGCTACTCAAAATGTGGTCCACAAACTAGGTTATTCAGCACACTGTTAGCAAGACAAGTACAGAAATTGGTCCTTCACTGCAGATGGTTTAAGAAATTCGGCTTGACATCATGGCCTGACAGTCTGAATCCATAGTGAGCAGAGTGTAGGCTCAACCCTGGCACTTTGCTCTATATTGTACTTTGCTAGGAAGAATCTAAGAGACACATGGGTTTGCTGCAGCCAATCTGAAGTAGTGGAGGGGGAAGGAAGTAGGACTGATGTTCACCCTGTAGTAATTCTCTGGCTCTATGCCTGAAACAGGGACACTGAGTAACTCCCTGACCTGCACGCCCAGTGTGTGTGAGAGGTAAGGAGAGGGGAACCCACTGCATGCCACATGGGTAGGAAGAGAAGGGACTTGCCTCTCTATTTGGATGTCTAGTGGCTCCGGGGGGGGGGGGGGGGGGGGGAAAGACAGATTTCCCCCAAGATGGTATTAGTCTTCCCCTCCAGGAAGTAATTCTGCTGATCCAGAGAGAACAGTGCTACTGTGGGCCAAGATTTTCCCAGAGACTACTGAGGTACAGTCATCCCTTGATATCCATAAAGGATAGGTTCCAGGACCTCTGTGGATACTAAAGTCTGAGGATGCACAAGTTGCTGACATAAAATGGCATAGAATGAGTATTTGAATTTAAACCATGCACATCCTCCCATATGCTTTAAATCATTTCTAGATTACTTACAAACCTAATAAATGTAAATGCTATGTAAGTAGCTGTTATACTGTATTGTTTAGGGAATAATGGACAAGAAAATAAAATCTGTACGTGATGAGTACAAATGCAATTTAAAAAATATTTTTGATCTGAGATTGGTTGAATACACAGATGGGGAACCATCGGATACAGAGGGCCTATTGTACTTCCTTTATAATAAGCACATACCTTGGCAGACAGGAACACAAACATCCCACTGGCTGTTCTGCCATATTCTCCCACTCCAATCTCCCATTGGCACAAAACACTCTCCCTTGCTTTGGATGTGGAGAAATAGCTGAGCGCCCCTCACCAGGCTCTTCTCAGGAGATGGAATCAACCTCATTGCAGGACTGCCGAGAGTAGGTGAAGCATCTAGCCTAATGCTAATTACATACTGGGTATCTGTTAGCTCTCCCTTGCTTCAAAAGCTTCCAACAAATGGTTTTATTCCCTGCTGACGCACACTCTCCATCATATAGCTTTGTGTACCTCTCACAGTATTTATCTTATTTACTTCTCTATCTTGTCACACAGGGTTTTATCCTCATTTCCGTATTCAACGAAGAACTTGAGGATTGGGAATATTTCAGCTTCCAATCCTTTGTGGTTCATAATTTAAATAAAGTGGATTCTTCATCACTATTTATGATATTAATTAGTTGTATTGCTTTTAAATTACAAATATTAAAAATATTTCTGATAGCAAAATAGTACACGCACAGCAAAATCATGCTATTTTTAATAAACAAAACTGAAAATATAAATAAACATGTTCTACAAAGGTAAAAACAATATTACCTACACAAAGAAACACTTTGTTTCTAAGAAAGCAAAACATAAAACCATACATCTCAGGGAGGATTCATTTATAACTTCTTACTTTGCAAACTTGGCACAATACATTTTAACTTGACATATGCTTTATTCCATATAATAAAAACATAACAAAATAACAAAATATGTTTAAAAATCTTGTTGAAATATACAAAAGTTTACCGTAATTTTTGAGTCTCGGATGTTTAAGTAACAATAACAGAGTATCCCTATGGATGGCATGAGCAGTGTTATATCATAGCTTTGCACCATAATGTTTTTATTTTTAGGCTCTTCACTTATTTTTGTCTTCTTTCAAAGTTCTACCTAAGAAAGCAGTATTAATAAAAATAATGGCAGGAGTTAGAATCTATTTATGAGCTCTGGACACTAGTATCCCATTCCCCTATTTCACTCCCCTTATTCTAGTTTGAAATGGCTGTGTAACACATTATTATTTAATTCATGAAGATTTAGTGTTACTTCCTCAACTGGCAACAAAAGTTGCTCTTTAATAAGGCACAGGGTGCTTAGAGATGGCAGTGCAAGGTGATTCTCACATTCTTTGGGCCATTCTTTGGAATTAGCCTACACAGCTAATTCCAGGGAAGGGAATATTATAACACACTCGCCCTAAGAAGCCTCTTTCAGTCTGTTCGGAGAACTGTCAGGTAAAGATAACTTAGTGCTTACACGTGCTCTATTATTATTACTACAATAATAATAATTATTAAACTACAAGTTATCTACTACTTTATTACCCTGCCTCTATTTATGTTTTCTCACTCTTTAAAACATTTCCCCAAAAATGGTTAAAAGAGATGATTTTAAAACTATACCTTTATTTATTTTTATTGTCCTACCTAATCTCCCATAGGACATTTAGTTCTCACAGTTTTATCATTGGAAGTGAAGAACCCACTAGATTTCCAAGCCTTCTAAGAAAAACTAAATACTATAATCATTTTCCATTTTAGTTTTGGAAACTTTTAGTTTTTTGTATAAAGGGGAAAAAAAACAAAACAACCCATCCCCCCAAAATCTTTGATGTTTGTTATCTCAGTGGACTTGGTGAAGAAGCAGTCTTGGCCTCCAAGTACAGAAGATGACTTCTCCTTGCTGGTTAGTAGCACAACCTGGGTGTCAGGTGAGCTGACCATGACTCAGAGTGGGACTCCAGGCAACTAACGTCAACAAACTTGGGGACCACAAAAAGTGAAAAATGAGAACCTTCTATCTTACTACATTGTGTCTTCTAAGAGAGAGCAGGCCTGGGAGGAGTAGTATAATCTGTTTCTATCAGAATAATAATTGCTTCGGTATTCTCAGGAAGATGGTAATATCTTGGAATGGCAGCAGTTTTCCGTGAATCAGCAAATGTAGTATATGGGTCCCACGTGGTATAGGCATCTGCTTTAGATTTGTTTTTAAAGAAAAACCTTTAGCTTTTGTCTGAAGTCAGCTATGGATGCCAGCATCAGGGAGCATTCCACCTTGCTCCTGAGCCAGGGCATTCCTGGCAAGAAAAGATCTATTTAAAGATGAACGACCGAGATCGGATTGTGCCTTCCCTTTGGTCGAGCTGTTTTCTTATTTGTGACTGTAAGAAAACACACACACATGTGTATCTGTTATTGAGTGATTTTAAGATAAACTCTGGCTTTTTTTTTTTTTTTTTTTTTAAAGATGACCGGTAAGGGGATCTTAACCCTTGACTTGGTGTTGTCAGCACCATGCTCAGCCAGTGAGCGAACCGGCCATCCCTATATGATCCGAACCCAGGGCCTTGGTGTTATCAGCACCGCACTCTCCCGAGTGAGCCACGGGCCAGCCCTGGCTTTTAACAAATAGTATTATTGTTTGTTTTTGGCAGCTGGCTAGTACGGGATCCGAACCCATGAACTTATCAGCACCATGCTCTTTTTTTTTTTTTTTTTCCTTTTTTCGTGTCCGGCAACGGATCACAACCCTCAGTGTTGCGCCCGTACCGGACCGGGACCGGCAACGGGATCGCAACCCTTGGTGTTGCGCCCGCACCTCGGCTCAGCCAGTGAGCGGGAACCGGTCTGTATGTGGGATCCGAACCCTCGGCGGGAGCGCCGCCGCACTCCCAAGCGGCGCACTATAGCAGTGCGCCACCGGGCCGGCCCAAGCACCATGCTCTGAAGCAAGTGAGCTAACTGGCCATCCCATAACAAATACTAAATAAGACATGCTGATTAGTATAGAAGCCATGCAACTATAAATTAGTTATCATGCCCCCTCCCCCCCAAATTTTAACTTGGTTTTCTGTATTTTTCTCAGGAGACATATTGTAAAGTAGTTGCTAAAACATGTACAAATTAGGAATTGGTCTAATACTTATAGGAATCCATAAAGTGCAATACTATTCAATGAACCACAAGAAAGATATAGATATAAAATTATTGATAAGGAAAGATGGTCATAATACATTAAGTGGAATTAGTAGGTAAAGAACACTAGAGAATGATTAAATTTTGTTTTTAAATATTTATTTACACAGGAAGAAGTCTTAAAGTGTGTACATTTGATATATTTTTGCCTTAATTTTTCTATAATGAGCATGTGTCACTGGATAATTACAAAAATAGAATAAGAAATTAAAACATATCTGAGCAAAGGTTTCTTATAGTGAAGTATTTCTTCACTGAATATAAAATTCATTGGAACAATCTCAAAATTAGTGGCATATTTATTTGGATTTTAAACCAAAAAGATAACTGAAAGCAAAAGTTCCAGTAGCTAGAAAGGAATATTCAAGATTCTCAGTTTTGAGAGAACAAATATATATCAGATAATTTCACAAAAAATAATTAGGAAAAAAATGTTTTACTTTTGAAAACATCAAGGGTTTCAAGATGGTATTTATAAGAAATTTTAAGCTTTTTTCTTTTTTTTTTTCCTTTTTGTCTTTTTTCGTGACCGGCAACGGATCGCAACCCTCAGTGTCGCGCCCGCACCGTACCAGGACCGGCAACGGGATCGCAACCCTCGGTGTTGCTCCCGCACCTCGCTCAGCCAGTGAGCGGCCGGTCTGTATGGGGGATCCGAACCCTCGGCGGGAGCGCCGCCGCGCCCCCAAGCGGCGCACTGTAGCAGTGCGCCACCGGGCCGGCCCAGAAATTTTAAGCTTTAAGGACAAGCTTGTGGCTAACAACTCAGAATTTGCAAATATATGCAAAAAATGTATGAAACTGGTAAATGTCTATAAGCATTCCATCTTCCCCCAGGAGGTATATAGAAAGTGGATAAAATAAACCAGCTTTTGTCCTTGACCTGCACAAAGTGACACTTAAACTGAAAACTAAGCTAAGTATTTCCGGCAAGCTTCCTTCTTTGACAATTTAAAAGGTTTTTCAGCCAGAGAAATATATCAACTTTCTTCTGTGAGACCAGCTCCCAAGTGTCCTCCTCCAGACAAAACTAGACTAACCTGCACACCTTAAAGGAAGACCAATCAATGCTGGGGCACTAACTAAGGCTCTAGGCTGAGATCTGAATACAGCTCCATCCTTTCTTTTTTACCACCCCGTCTCCATTTCTTCTCATGTCCCAACAAGAATGAACAAATTGTTCCACCAGCCTGCAAGTAGTCATCCCTTTGATTCTTGGATATAATCTGACTCTTTCAACAGAAATATATATGAAATCATCAACTTGCTATTTCTCAGAACTAGGCATTCCAGGACTTTTACAACTCACCAATTTCCAGCGTAATATCTTGATCCACTCATCAGCTTCTACTCCTGTCTTTGCACAGAGGTAAAATGTCCTGAATGGAAATACTAAGCTGATAAGGCAAAAGAAAGAACATAAGACACTCCAGATGGTTAGTTGCATATATATCAGTTGAATGCTAATTACAGTATTCCAAGGCAAAAAAGAATTGATAAAGGGCCTGGGTTAGTAACTTGAAGAGCTGGTATACACGGAGCTATTCCTGCCAGCAAACTGCAGAAATGTCGAGGAAGTCGTAGATTCATATTATTATTACAGGCCAGATTTATCTTCTCTAATGAGACTTCAAAGAAGAAAAAAGCATGTTCAGAACAACCCTAGATCCTTTCGTTGCTCTAGTCACAGTTTGAGTACAATAGTTATGTGTTTATTTGGCTGATCTCTTAAATAATTCAGAAGCTGTGCTGTGATTCAAAGAATAAGCAAGACAGATAAGGGAGAGTTTGCTGAAAAAACATTTGTGTTAGCTTGCTTTGATGAAGATAACTCTGCCTTCTGTGGATGTAGGCAGTTTTAACTATTTAGGACAGGAAAAAGAGACAATAAAATTCCTTGGCTAGTTCTTTTTGCTCATCTCTGGCCATGAGTCAGTCTCTGCTGGAAGGAAGATGACCTTTCCTATTGGCACGAGAGACTTTTCCAGGGTGAATGGTAATTCTTCATTTGACTGCCTTTGACTATATAGTCAAAATCATCTGAATGACAAGGTCAGACCTAAGTTATATCTTGCCTATTTTTCCTGTACTTACAGTTGAGATGCAAAGTACTAAAAATATTTTTTCATTTTGTGAAAAAAAAAAAACCTTGAACCAAAATTCAGAAAGGTTTTTATAGCCTAAGGCCTAAGTAGCGTATTTTATTAATACCTGTAATTAATGTTGAATAGATAAGAGGTGTGTCCCTGTGTGTGGCAGCTAAAACTTTGATGTGAGGTCCAGTTGAGTGGTGAGTGGACAGTGGTGGGGAGGGAGTGATATTGATATTGTGCATACACTGTATAAAGCTGGTTTCTGGAATTGTCATCTTTTAGTAGTCCCTGTGGGAGACATTATTAATTGCCTATTAACACAGACACTTTTCTCTTTCTCCTTGCTAACAGAACCCCAGGCAGTAAATCCTAACTAGTTTAAAGCAATTATGATCATGCTACCACTTTTTCCTGACCTCCCCTGCTGCTAGGGATGGCGACAGCACCCAGTCATGGCCAACAAGACACAAAGGAAAACGTGACGGGGTGTTTCTAGGAAAATGTTAGCTTTCCCGATAAAAAGGGATGGACATGCTGATACCATCCCTACACATTTCTTCCTGCTTATGTGAAAACAGGAGGCCTAATATCGGAGTAGCCACTTGGATCCTGAAATAGCCAGCCAGAGTAGCCTGTGGTGCAGCCAGCCGGAACTGCAGAGACATTGGACCTGACCTTGTCATGCTAACTGCCTGCCTTCCGAATTTTTTGTTGTATGAGAAAAATAAACCTCTGTTAGCTTACATGGCATCTTTATGTGAATTTTAAAAAGATATTCATTGTTGGTTGATATTATAGAATTAATGTTAATTTTCTCAGGTGTAATAATGATATTGTAGTTCTATAGGTGACATTTTTATTCTTAGGAGATACATACTTGAGTCTTTAGGAGAAAAGTGCCATGATGTCTGCAACTTACTTTCAACTGGTTGGGGAAAAAAGAGGTAAATAGAGATAAAACAAATATGGAAAAATTCTAATAATTCATGCGTCTAGGTGGAGTGTATATGGATATATGTCTTTCAACTTGTGTATGCTTAAAAAACTTTAAAAGTTGGTGGGAAATAAGACACCCTTTTCTCACGACTCCTCTCCCAGTTAGAAAATTTTCATAATATACTGATTATGTTAGAACCAAACACATTTGTGCCATCTGCCAGGAATTGTCTTAAGAATACAAATGACCCATCATTGTAGTCAACAAAGTTATAATTAAAATTGAGGGAAAAAACCTCAAAGAAATAAAACTAAGATGCAAACAGCATCATCATACGTGCATCACACTTGTGCCATATACAGCCTAAACCCAGCCAAACTGCCTGTTTGTTCAAGCCACTTTAAATGAGGTTTTATGTCACTCTCAGCTAAAACCACTCCTAACATGTAAGCTCTCTGCCAGGGTTAAATCATGCCCTTCAGACCTGAACATCTGTAGACATTAAGACATGCAGCTTTTTGGAATTCCGGTCAAGACGGCAGAATAGATGGCCCTCAGCGTCACTCTCTCCCAATCAATTTACAACTATAAAAATGTAACATCAGCCAAGCTGGGGCTGCTGGAGCTCAGGGGAAGAGGAGGAGAGACGTACAGAGTTCATGAAGGTGGGAGAAACCATGAGGAGAGAAAGAAAAAACTGCCCTGAGTGTTTTGGGATGTGTCTGCTTTAAGGCTGGAGCTGCTGAGCGCATGAAGCAGGAGCCGGCAGAAGCCCCAGCTGTGTCCTTCAGATTGAGTTACTTGGAGGTGGCAGGGGAGAAGAGGACCTTGGTAGCCCCCAGATCAGCAAGACCACTAATAGGGTTCCTGTGGACCCACATAGGAAAGAGGAGCCAGAACAGCTGAAAAAGGGGAGCCATTCAGAGGCTGGTGAGTCATCTCAAGGGACCGGCCAAGGCCCATCCCATGGGAAGTGTTTGGAGCACAGGTGGTGCGGGACACAGGCCCACCTGGAGAACACTGGGACACAGCAAGGACAGCTGACCCACCCCCCAAACAGTGCAGGACCACTCAGAGGAGACTGGTCAGGACTATAGAACTGCACAGGGTGCAGTTTGATGAAAAAACTCAGGCCCAGATCAGAGTTTCTACACAACCCAGGTGCACTGGGTCTCTGGAGAGCTGGAAATACCTATAAGGTCAACCATTAAACCCTGAGATGCACAAAAAGCCTTCCCTAGGGAAACAGCAGCAAAGCAGCAATTTAGCTTAGCCACACAACTCAAGTACTGGTTCCCACAGGAAGTTTCCCCATTTTAGAAGTAAGCAAAGGACGGGCCGGCCCGGTGGCGCACTGCTACAGTGCACCGCTTGGGAAGTGCGGTGGCGCTCCCGCCGAGGGTTCGGATCCCACATACAGACCGGCCGCTCACTGGCTGAGCAAGGGGCGGGGGCAACACCGAGGGTTGCGATCCCGTGGCCGGTCCCGGTCCGGTACGGGCGCGACACTGAGGGTTGCGATCCGTTGCCGGTCACGAAAAAAGACAAAAAGGAAAAAAAAAAAAAAAAGAAGTAAGCAAAGGACAAAAAATTAGTTCCAGCCCAGTCACACCACCAGCACCTCGGGGCCTGCCAGGGGACATGAGGCATGGATCCGGGGACCAGATCCCTGCCCACAACCACTAGAACCTCAGGGCCTGCCTAGGGGCCCGCCCAGGGACTCTCTGCATGGAGCCAGAGACCTGACCCCCTCCACAACCAGGCACACATTTGGAGCATACCAAAAACATCACCTCCATGTGGGTGGCCCACCACAGCCACCACAATAACCACAGCTACTGTGAAAGTGGCTAGATGTCACAACCCCCATGCAGATGGTCTACCAGCCACTGGAGTGCAGTGACACAAGAAGAGTCACCAGTGGAGACCAAAGAAAAGAAGAGGATGTCTCTCTCCACAAAGCCCATTCCAGAGTGACAGAAGAAGCAGCTGTTCTATGATAATATTGGGGGACCTGAACACACTTCTCAGCATTGGACAGATCATCTAGGCAACAAATCAACAGCATAACCATTACTCCTTCAGAGGGAGAGAAGAAATCTAGGATTCTCAAGAGTGGGAGGGGGGAAGGAGAGGGGGATAGGAAGAGATTGGACAAGAGCCATAAAGAATATGTACAATTTGTAACAATATACATACTAGTAATATTGATTTCGTCAACATGTCAACATTGAACCCCCAAAATATGTATAATCAATTATGATTCAATTAAAAAAAAAAGACATACAGCTTTTTATTCCTTAGCTAAAATAAGTATCTGGCAAGGAAACTTTAAAAAATATTTCCTTTATAAAACAACTTACCAAAAACAGTTTACTCTTTCCTGTGAATAATCAAATTGTACAGCTGAGCATTCTGTTAAATCTAGGATCCGAATTGGTTCTGGTGCCTGAAAAAAAGAAGAGCAACCTATGTCATCATAAACCATGTAAATACACAAAACTGTCCATCACTTATTTCCCTAATAAATCATCCACTTTGTGCAACTGTTGACTTTCCTTTCATTGAGAAGACTGATAATAAGAAAGCCTTTCTTTTTTTTTTTTTTTTTTTGTCTTTTTCTGTGTCCGGCAACGGATCGCAACCCTCAGTGTTGCCCCCATACCGGACTGGGGACCGGCAATGGGATCACAACCCTCGGTGCTGCTCCCGCGCCTCGCTCGGCCAGTGAGCGGGAACCAGTCTGTATGTTGGATCCGAACCCTCGGGCGGGAGCGCCGCCGCGCTTCCCAAGCGGCGCACTTATCCAGTGCGCCACCGGGCCGGCCCATAAGAAAGCCTTTCTAAGTGAAGTCACCAACCCCCTGGTTTTGGAATTAGTCTTTCATGAAACTGGGCATTAAGAAGAGATTGCCTTTAATGATTTACATTTGATGGAGATGGATTTTAACACAAGAAAGAGACTCATATTTTTCTCTCATCTTTTTAAATCTACTTTCTCAGAAATTTTACATAAGAAAGCAAAAAGAAATGAAATAATTTTAAACTTGCTTAATGAAAGGGCCATGGGAAATGGACATATTTTTAATAAAGGGTGAAATTGCTGCAGAGAGACAGTTTATAAATTGTGGTAAGAGAACAATTTCATTGCTCTAAACAGGGGGAATTAGGTGCCTTGGGGAGCTACAGCATAGCCAGTTCAAGAGAGCAATTTCTGAGATATACATCTCAACTTTGCAAAAGAACTCTGCTCATATCAGGAATTAAGAACTCACATCTCCAATCATTTATTGGATGTTTCAGGTAGACTTAAGAATATCAGGAATTCTAAAGGCAGATGTTCTTTTTATCTAGAGAGAAAGGGAAAAATGTATTATCATGTTTCTCACCATCTGGTCTTTGAAGTATTTCAGTTCATTCCTGTGCAAAGTAAACCATCTTGTTTTCCAGGTCTGAGAAACACACACACACACACAATATTTGAATACAGGAGTGCAATATTTGAACTAGATAATTTACTTTCATTTTTAAAGTATCTAAAAAATTAGATTCAATAAACCTGAAAAAATGTTGTTGTTTGTCATTTCTGAGAAATAAGTTTCAAAATATCAACAAAAATGATTGTATGCATTAAGTTCAGAATGAAGGCAGAGATATTATTAGCATTTTTAAACAAATAAGGGCTGGCCCGCTTGGTTAGAGCACAGTGTTGATAACACCAAGATCACGGGTTTGGATACTCGTACTAGCCAGCTGCCAAAAAAAAAAAAAAAAAAAACCCCCCCCAAAAAAAAACAAAAAAAAAAAAACCCCCCCCCAAAAAAAACAAAAAAAAAAAAACCCCCCCCCAAAAAAAACAAAAAAAAAAAAACCCCCCCCCAAAAAAAACAAAAAAAAAAAAACCCCCCCCCAAAAAAAAAAAAAAAAAAAATCCCCCCCCAAAAAAAATCAAAAAAGAGAAATAACCTGTCATAAATATCCAAGGTGATTTTTAACAAACCACTAAAATTTCCATCTCATTAACTTTATAATGAAAATAGATATTTTTTGAGCACCTACTATGGGCTACAGTACTATCCTTGGAGCGTTTGTGTATATTATAGCCAGTCCTCATATAACAATGCCAAATATTGTTCTTGTCTTACAAATAAGTAAATTGAAGTTTAGGAATCTTGAACCACATGATATTCTCAACCTGTCTCAGAATTCTGTGGCATCAATGACAAAAAAAAATGTTACCCAGTGCCACCTTCTTATAAAATAGTAGAACCCCAATCTGTATTGGATGGTAATATGCCCAGTTAAAAGAAGTAACAGAGGATTTAAAAATTAATATGCTATATGTAAATACTTCCTGTCAGTCTAATAGGGCCATAGCTAAATTCAAGCAAGGCAGTATCTGTGAGAAAGGTTAAATACCCTGACTCTTAACATGGGAAGGAGCAGACATTACTCCATGAAGGTCTTCCTGGCATATTACAATGAAATAGAGTAACTTTAAAGGTACAATCACATTAATGGGGGATAGTTAGAAACTCTGAACTTGTAAAGTCCTCAATTGTATTTTCATTTGGATTTTATAACATAGTTTCATTAGTACTAGTGATATTTCTGGCCTACCTCTAGGTAAACATTTTGTACAATTTTGACTTGTTTCTTTGTTCTTTGTAAAAAAAAAAAAAAAAGGAAAGAAAAATGTTCTAGAGTTTACTCGCTACCTTCATTCTCAGTTATTCCATTAAAAGGAGTGTATGTTTTCTTGAGCATTAACTGTAAGATACTCTTATGCAGGACTTTGCCAAAAAATAGTCATTTTTCAGATTTTTGACTAATAAGCCATGAAGATGAACTGTTGAAAGGTGAAAGGTAAATACTGTAAGTGGGTCAAAATGAGCAGGCAACTATGCTTTTAAAAAAAGCTGTCAACATGAGCATTGAGTCTACATGCCTTGTTCTCCTTTTTTGTGGTTGGCATGAGCAGTAAAACACTTCCTTACCTTGACCAGGCCGCCCTGTTTGGTGAGGTAGCCTTCTTTGGTGCCCAGCTGAAAAAGAAAGGAGCATCTACTGAAGCCCGGAACTGTCACAACATGATGATGTGACCTTCTATTTCTGTCCTATTTTAAAATGAAGAACAAGTTTGCCTGTGATCTTTTAATGATCACCTTTCATTCTTCACCTGGGCATTTGAAAATCTGCCATGTGCTGTGAGAGACTGTTTTCAGACTGGATCATCCGGTATAGTTCTGCAGCAACAGGCAACAATTAAAAGGCTCTCTAGCAATTTCCAAACAGTAAACCATACCATTTCACTTATAAAAGTCAGTGTTTGTCAAAATGTGTCATGTGAAACTCAGCTGCTTGGATCATGGGTATTAGCACATGAACAGGTACACACATACATCTATGGTCAATACATTTGGGAAACTGGATTAAGAAAATAAAAAAAGGGCTGGTTGGTTAGCTCAGTTGATGAGAGCATGGTGCTGATAATACCAAGGTCCAGGGTTCGATTCCCATACTGGCCAGCCACAAAAAAAAAGTCACCAAGAAAAGTAAAAAGATTTCTTTACTTCGGCCTTCCCGGAGTCTGTATTATGCTAACACGCTTTGTGATTTTTAAAGAGGGAAACTTAGAAACAGCATTTCCAACATTTATTTTATCACATAATCCTCTTCTCCACTCCCACCATCTTTTGGTTTGACAGACTTGAGACCTATATTGCATGGAACAGATCTTCAGGAGTGCAGATTTATTTACACCTGATTTATCCATGTGAATAGACATTTGAATAAGACAAGTACCCTAAGATCAAGAAATTTATAACTGCATAAATGTCTGAAGAAATTGAATTCCTGGTAGGATATTTTGTTCTAATATAATGTCATAATATATCTTATTTTAGTAAGGAAAAAAATGAATAAAAATTGGGAAATGACTTGGTTGACGTCAAGGTTCTTTTTATGGGAATTCCCAGAGTATTTTTTCCTGAGGTGAATTCTCTCTACCAAATAAAAAGAGGAACAACCACCACCACAGGAAAAGAGTTAAAGCAAGAAATAATATACAAACACTTCTTTTAAAATTCTTATGGCATAAAGTAAGAATAAACTCCACAGGTGTTCATTTAAATAATGTTAAACAGTATTGGTGAATTTGATATCATATAATCAGTTTGGTTTATTTTGATGTTAAATAAATTGAACCAACTGAATTGAGTTTAGGTATGTTATGGAAATGGAAAAAATTAACATTTTGAGTTGTTGCAGGTTAAGTAGAGGCAAAGTTAATTAAAGGCAAATTGTTGTATGAAAGACCCTGACAGCATTATTCGTTGAAATCAAGCGGAGGAATAATGCTGTTCACTCCATCTCACCTCCATCCAAACAATATACTATAAGTCTAGAATTTTTCTAAAGTTTTGTAGGTAGGTGGAAGGCTGCAGAGGGAAGCTGAGGACATTAATTTTACTCAGTGTCTCAGGATGTAAGAAATGAAATAATTATATAGCAGATTTATCTTTAAAGACATCTATCATCTGTCATAGGAAGGATGTTTATAAGATCCCCAAATTGGAAATGAACTAAATGTTTAAAAATAAAGAATTATTAGCCTTCCTGCCATCCTGCCTGCCTGCCATAAATGTAGTCAAATCTATCAGGTGGGTAAAGCAAGGCAGGCATCGGTGTGAGTGTGTGCAAGGCATTCCTGCGCCTTAGTACAGACTGGTGGAGACCGAGCAGGGTACAGGGAGCATCTGTGTGGCAATGGTGGCGATAGCGGTGGCAACATCTTGGTGTAAGGTGTTGAAGCTGGCAGGGGGAAGAGGGCAACTACTCCAAGGGATGCAGGTGATGGCCAGTGCACAATTTCAGAGCCAAGTTGGGCTCAGTGGGCATCTGTTGTGAGCGGTGGCCTGGAACTGGGTGCTGGGGCATCAGTTAGGTGACCAGACTTTCTAGGGTAGGGGAGCAGGTAGTTGGAGCAGCAATTGGAGATTGCTTACTTTCGCTGATCTTCAAATAAGTAAGAGTACTGAAGATAATGAGGTCTACATTCCTTGCTGTGGGAGAGGGGAGTTACAAACAGGAAAAAGAATAAAGACTAGAATGAGCTTTGTGGTACTGGATTAGGATTGAGGTCTTGGTGTGAACTGATAAATGGATGGATGGATGGATAGAGAAATAAACACAAACGTAAAGTATGTATGTATACATATGTATGTACTGTACACACATATTTTCTTCAGGTCTGTTTGCTGAGTGGGCTGGGACAGTGATGTCCCAATTATAATAACCATGTAGTGCCCAGATGGTAATTTCTAAAGTACCACTCTGCAGAAAAAAACAAAAACAAAAAACAGGGTTTCTTGAAGAAATCACTGATTTTAGAGCTGGGTAC
Organism: Galeopterus variegatus; assembly: GCF_000696425.1. Taxonomy (NCBI): domain Eukaryota; kingdom Metazoa; phylum Chordata; class Mammalia; order Dermoptera; family Cynocephalidae; genus Galeopterus; species Galeopterus variegatus. Next base: position 145,764 of record NW_007729533.1, on the reverse strand, counting down.
TAGGAAAGTACAAGATAAGCCTGGAACATCTTGCTATATCAGAAAGTAAGAAAGTTCTTTAAAAATTATGAGGCATATAGATACAGAAGCCACCTTAACAGGACTCTTATTGGCCAAATCTGGGAAAATTTGAAGGATCAAAATAAACAATGATAGTCATGACTAGAATTCATAGATATAAAAATAAATGGTTTCATAAATGTGGAGAATAAAGAGCTTTTCCTTAGAGTACAATGACAACCAATAAATGTAAAATAAATAGTAGAATCAAAGAGTCACCATTTGGCAACAATCACAGTCATGATTAAGACAGCCAAGAAGCATCAATGAATGCTAAATTTGGTGGATAAAAGTTTAATGAAGAACAGGATATTTACATGGTCTCAAATAACCTCCCTCCAAATATTTATTAATGACAAAGGGTATAAAGTGATTTTAGAGTGAAGAAACTTGGCAGACACCACTTAAGTAGTCAAACACATGGTAATGGGGTAAACTGAACTCGTGTTCCATCAAAGATGATGCAGTGAGAAGCACAAAGCATCGCTTCTGTGGTATTTCTACCCAAAATGCAAAACCCGAATCTAATCATGATTCAACATCAGACAAGTCGAAGATGAGAAACTGTTCACAAAATAACTGGCCTTTAATTTTCAGAAGTGTCAAAGTCACAAAATCGAGGAAAAACTGAAGTGTTTCAGAGTGAAGAACACTCGAGAGACGGGACACATAAGTGCAACTTGTGATTGGGGACTGGGTCCCTTCACTCTACGGGACCTTACTGGGAAAACTGGCGAAACGAGAATGAGATCTGCAGATAAGTATCAATATTAATTTCCTAATTTGAATGACTGTGAGGTCATGTAGGCAAATGTACTTGTTTGTAATAAATACACACTATCAGGGCAATAGGGCATCATGTAGGCAATTTACTCTCAAATGGCTCAGGAAGAACAAAGCTCTTTGTACTGTTCTTACAATTATTCTGTAACTTTGAAATTATGTCAAATAAAAAATAGTATGTAAAAACATAATAGAGGGATTAACTAAATAAATCAATATATCCAAATAATGGAATATTACAGAATTTGTTTAAGGGTGTTTTAGAAAACTATGTAACAACATGGAAGATGTTCACAATATATGATTAATTAAACAAGCATATTCTATCTACGGTGAAGAGCTCATTATTTTATATAGGTGTACAAGTGTTTATACATATGTGTGTGTATCTATATATCTATATCTATATCTATGTCTATTCAAGAAAAAGACTGGAAGGATAAACATCAAAATGTTAAATGTGAGAAGAGCCTCAAGGCCAAAATACTGGAAAAGGCCAACATGTGAGGGAGGGGTCTAAGAAGAGGAACCATAAAATGTGTCAGAGATTACAGAATAAAAAGAGAGAGATGTTGCAGAAGCAAAGGAAACAGGATTGTTAGAAAAAGGGAGTTGTTAAAAATGTCAAAATACCATAGAAGGGAATCTAAGGAAACTAATGTTTTAGATAGGACCTATTCTGTGTCAGGAACTTGAAATATCTTATCCCACTTAATCTCTATCAGTATAATTAATTGGTATTTCACAGTTAACATGTCCAAAACAGAACTCCTGTTTCCCATCCCCAAAACCCACTCCCCCTGCAGTTTTAGCCATCTTAGTAAATGGCAGGATTGTTTACTCTGTTGCTTTTTTTTTCACATATTACTTTCAAGCCAAGTAAATCTTGTCTCTTCTACCTTCAAAACACATCCTGAAATTGACCAGTTCTTATCCCTTCCCTGCATTTAACTACCAGTGCTTATCCCCTTCCCCAGGTTTAATCATCAACATCTCTTTAGCTTCTATGACCCTGTCCACGGTTGGGAAACAATTATCCATGGGTCTCTTCAGTTTCTGAATGTCTTAGAGCAAGGCACTACCAGCCCTTCATTGCAGACCAACTTATAAAACATGTTTGTGTAGCAAACAGCTTTAGAAGATAGAAATAATGCCTTCCTCCAGAGCAAAAGGCAGACATGCTTACTGCCCATTATAAAATATTTGCATTCCCTAAGCTCAGGGTTCCTCTCCTGTAACAGAACACACTGTGTATGTAGGTATTACCTGGCCCTTTTCATGTTGCCTTGTGGGGACCAGCACAAATATTGATATTCTGGCTATTGTGGTGAGTAACACACTATCCTTCATCTCTGACCCAGAAGACTTGTGTCATCCATCAGCATCCATGAAACTGTGACAGGCTAACTTGTTAGCTTGCAAGTAGGGCAAAGTCTCAGACTCTTCACAGCTCTTGACACCTACTAATGCCAGTAGTGTCCCAGAGCATTACAACAATTAAAACACTCTCAGAAATTTCCAAACACTCAGCCGGGAGGTACTGCTCTTTGACAGCTCCATTGCCTAACATACTCTGGCCCCTCATTACCTCAGTGATCTCATCTTCCACCACTTTCCCTCTAGCTCACTCCCTCCAATCATTCAGACCTTCTTGCTGGTTTTTGAAACAGCTCAATTTAGTTCCCACCTTAGAGCTTTCATACTGCTGTCTCTGCCTGCAGTACCCTTTTCCACCTGATGACATGAGTCACGCCTTCCTTTCAGTGAAGTCTCTGTTCAAATGTCACCTCCTCACACAGGCCCCCACTGCTTCACTCTTTTCTCCATATCCTAATTTTTGTGATGTATTACTATCTGATATTATATTACTACATCAATTATTATCTGTGACCCTAATAGAATGTGAGATTAATGAAAGGCTAGTCTTTGCCTAATTTAGTGTAAAACTCCCAGTGCTTACGACAGTGCTAAGTGTACTGTAGGCACTTGAAAAAAAGCTTAATTTAATAAATTAATTAATTAAATTTAATCCTATCTCAGGAACCCAATGTTATATTGTTTATAAAACACAGAAACAGTAATTTCTCCAAATGCAGTTGCCAAAGGATGTGAAACAGTTTTACACAAGCATCTACATTTCTGGGCAATAGGGCATCTTTGATTTTCACTTTGAGCAAGAAGTTCTTTTAATTCCCTCTCTCCACTGCCAGAGCTTATGCAAGAACTGCATCCCAAAAAGAGAAAACAGAAGTGTGAAAACCCTCAGAGCCTTTAGGTTGGAGATGGAGGTGCAGTGTCATGTGGCCCTGTGGGGTAACCAGTGAAGGCTGAGAACCCCTGTGTTCACTAAGGGACAGGAGCATCCTGATCAGACCAGAACTCTTGCCCCACGCATGCCAGTCCCGTCATCAAGGATTCCACAGTGAGGAGTAGTGAGAAACATTTCAGAATGCTCTAGAAAGCCTTTATAATTTTTTGTCCATATTCATATTGATGCACAATGGGCATTAATTAAAACTTCATGGGCTTCTTACTATATAGTGTAAGTCCAGTCATTCTCAACCAATCACTCACCCCTATTTTAAAAAGTCCAGTATACAGACGCTTCTATGTATTGTCATATTTACATACTTGGGCAAATGAATCCACCCAATACTTGGAGTGAGTAAAGAAGATAATGAACAAGGCCTCCAGAATTTGGTCTAAAGAGGCTTATTTCTACCTAAGTGGGCTATATCTCATGCTCATACCAACCCTATGAATCAGGTACTATCTGCATTTCACTACTGATAGAGGACACACATGGTAGGGTATGGTTTGCTTGACATCGAGTGTAGATCTTTAGGGGAAGTGTACAGAGGAGAATGTGAAGTTAAACTGAGTGCAAGTAAGAGTGATGTTGAAGGGATTAGTGCGGGGTTAGAAATGGGTAAAGATTAAATTATGAAGCGACTGATCAAGAGGAGAACAAGAGTTGTTTAGAGAGGATGTCTTGATTTGTTCTTTGGTCTTTTCTGATTTTGGACTATATATCATCTTGCTTTCCTAAATTTCTCTAGTTCTGATGTCTGATGCTTCGTTCTCCAACTCTAACAAAGCCAAAATACCTCTTTCTGCCAATTTCCAGGATTTTTGATTTGAAGAGCTGTAGCATAGTAACAAAAATGTAAGGTGTGCCATGAACTGGGCTAGGCTATAAAGCTACAAACACGAGCTATGATTCCTGTCCTTAGAAGTGTCAGGCTGTTGGTGAAGGCAGAGAGATGTGCAGGTAGTTAGCCTACAGCATGCTAATTCTAGAATGAAGGTAAACAGAGGGTGCTCTGGAACACAGGAAAGGGGCATTTAAAAAGAAGCTAGTGGAATCAAGGAAGGCTTCCTGGAAGATACTGATCCCTGATGCTAGTCTTGAGAGATGGGTGGACAGTAATGGTGGTGGCTGCATTTCAGAGACAGGAAGGGGAGGAGGAGCACATTGAGAGAGACAGGTCCCACTGTGTGAATGTGGCAGCAGCATGAGAGGAGGCCAGAGTGGCCAGCAGGGTCCAGGTGGGCTGTGGAGACCGTGGGCACCACTGAAGGTTGTTGAGCAGGGAGGTCATGTGTTAAGTCTGCTTTTAAAGAAAGACCTCTCCGGTGGCTGGGTAGAAAAAAGTACGGCAGAGACAGAAAGGCCACACATATTTCAATGTAATTTGTAGCTGAATATCTTCGAGTGATTATTTTTCAAGGGTAATGATTGCTAGGTATCAAGAATTATTATTATTTTTCAAGGGTAATAATTGCCAAATACCAAGAATTAGCTCTTGATATTTCATTTCAGTATTGTCCTCTTTATCAACTGTGCAAATCCAGATTTCTTAGACCAGAAGTTTTCAGCAAACAAGGAAGAGACAATGAATGGAAGAGCCCTGACAATGATAAAGGGAAGGGGGTGCTGAAGAGGAATCTTTGCAGGGTCATAGTTCACAGAACAAATATAAATAGACTCTCGGAGGAACAATGAGTGCTCCAGACGCACTGAAACTGAACAGTGGCTCATGTTGCAAAGAAGTGCCAATGTTTTCTGTCTGTTCACTTCAGTCAGCGAAGGAAAAAAAGGCTAGGAAAAAAATAACACCCTAAGTTTTTATAGTAAATGTGGAGAATATTTTTTCTATAGACAGTTGAAATGTAAAGGAAAATTTTTTTCTTAATTTAAGAAATTTATCAACGAATAGCAGTTTAGTCAATGATGTGAACACAAACATTTCTCGCCCATTCTACCATGAACTTGCTTGGCTAACTAAACACAGAGATTTCAGTACCATTTTCTAAGTATTTAAAATCTTATCACTATTGCATTGTATTTTTTACTATTTGCCCTGGAGCAGATGAATTGAGTCATAGGCTTCAAACCTTATATTCCTTTCCCAGTCGTATATCCCAAGCTAGAACTTTTATGTGAACAAATGGACTTTAACTCTTCTTGCACGTGATTGCTTTTAGACAGTGAGAGAGCGGGGGTCAAATTGATGGTCACTTACAGAAGGTGCAGTGGGCACGAGGTCGTTTTCTGTTCTTCCTGTCTGCATTGCTGTGTGAACCCGGACAGACTCATAAATGGAAGGTTCCTCCACTGTTCTTGGATAGGGATGTTTCAGAACAATCAGAGTGCCTGAATGAAGATAAAGAAAATGCAAAATCAAATTGTATCCCCCAAAGGATGGTCCAAATGCTAACTGGATAACTGTGGCTGGACTGTAAAGTGTCTTGTTCTTCCATGTATTCACTTGCTCATTTTCTCAACATTTGTCAAGTACCAGCTATGTGCCAGGCACGTAAGCTGGACACTGAGATGTAAAGCATGATATAGATGATTTCTGACTTCCTGGTGCTCAGAACTAGTATGGATATAGTCATTTAAGTGGACGTAGTGAAGAGACCAACAGTAGCAATGTGGTAAGCTGGACACTGAGATGTAAAGCATGATATAGATGATTTCTGACTTCCTGGTGCTCAGAATTAGTAATGGATATAGTCATTTAAGTGGACGTAGTGAAGAGACCAACAGTAGCAATGTGGACAGAACATGGGGACAGCACAGAGAGGCCCTGGAGAACCTTTCTGTGCAATGATTCAGGAAAGCTTTCATAGAGGAGGTGTCATTTGACCTAGACTGTAAGTAGTAACTGGAAGTTTTCCAGGTAGGCTTTACAAGAGCCATGAAAACAAAACTAAACGAATGCACTAGGGTATAGGAGGATCCATTCCACTGCTCTTTTTTCTACCAGTTTCAGAACAAACTTGTAACAAATCAATGGATTTCAAAAAAGTGGTCTGACAGCGTTCTCCCCATTCTCTCCTACCACCTCATTAATGAAGTAAACCAGAGGAAGCCTTTGCTTTTCTTAACCGAACACAGCTTGGATGAGCTGGTGCTCACGTGTCATCACCTTCACTTCCATCTGGAGGAATCTACCAGTTTCAGAACAAACTTGTAACAAATCAATGGATTTCAAAAAAGTGGTCTGACAGCATTCTCCCCATTCTCTCCTACCACCTCATTAATGAAGTAAACCAGAGGAAGCCTTTGCTTTTCTTAACGAACACAGCTTGGATGAGCTGGTGCTCACGTGTCATCACCTTCACTTCCATCTGGAGGAAGGGGTCCAGGTGGAAACAGGGCTTAGCCCTGGGGGCCAGGCATTAGGTGCTTGGGGATTTCATTCTGAGGACTTTGAGTAGTTCTGACTCAGCACTTCTGACACTTTCCCCTCCTGTGTCCTTCCTCTAATTAATCAGTCAATCAGAAACTAGAAACTTTGACTACAAAAAAAGTAAGTTGAAGGTTTTTTCTCCCTTGCTATGGCTTCTTGCTTTTTATCTCACTGGAGTCTTTTATATGGCAGTCCCAGGAATGTACTAGACATGGAGGAGATGCAACAAATTCAGTAATTCATTCAACAAATATTTACTGAGCCTTGCTCTGTGCCAGACACTTGTCTAAGCACTGGGAATACAACAGCAAACAAGAGGTACAGTACCTGCTCTTACAGAGCACATGCTCCAGGTAGGGGGGCCAGGAAAAAAAGAAAAAAATAATTTAGGTGTGAGACATGTTATGAAACAAGTGAATAGAGAAGGGTAAAGGAACAGAGTGGGGTTAAGATAGGGTGATACATTACATGGGTGGTTAAGGAAGGCTTCTTTGAAACGACTTGAAATGAGCAGTATAGAAAATACAGACTCTGAAGTGGAGTAAGACAGAGACAATGAGGAAAGAAAATGCTTTCTCTGTAGTTAAAAGAATTGTTAATGATTGATCTACCCAAAACAAAACCATTCTACTGTGCTTGAGTATATACAGTGTCTGGCTGCAAAAGCAACTGTGACTTCTGATAACTGGGCCCAGATAATGTGCTTCTGTAAAATGAAAAGAAGGCATGTTGAGAAAAGCCAAAAGAGGGTCTATGAGCTCAGCCCAGAGAGGAGTGAGGGACTCCGGCCCCCTCCCCTTTCTGCGTCCCATTTGCGTCTGCAGCATCATCGGGATCGCAATGAAAAATGGCTCTCGCCTTTACTCGAAGCCCCAGTCCCTCTCTTGCACATTGTCTGTGCTCTCTTTTGTCAATGCGATCCTTTCATGAGAACAGATCCAGTCATAAGAGGAGAAGGGGCCAGTTACAGCTTTACAGTCAGAATGAAAGCAGCGACATCTAAATCCGGAACAGCCGTCCCGCAGGCTGAGGGGCGGTGCAAGCACTATGGTAGCACTGCAGACGCTTGGTGAATTCGGGGCTGGCTCCTAAGTGACCTACTCCAGAGAAAACCTCCAGGGATGTGCCTGGCACTTACTCTGGCATCGTGGAAACAGCACCAGACACGCAGGCAGAGAACTGGGTTTGATTGCTCAGTACCTTTTGACCCGTGCTTTCATTCCGCCTCTGACTAGTGAGAACACACTTTCTTCACAAAGCTGTTTTAAGCACCAAATAAAGACATGTTTGTGGAAAAATTATAAAAAAGTTTAGATATTATTATTAGTTGATATAGAGTATTTTTAAATCCTTGAATGAAATTCCAATGATTGCATCTCTGGGAACATGGATTTTAAAATGTTCATTTAAAAAAACCCTTAGATGCAGTATTCTACTAGTAATAAAAATCAGGGTGGTATAGTAATCGCTGACTATAGCTCCAAGAAAGGCGGTGCCTCTTAACCACTTCCATCTGACAGCAGAGGAGAGGGGAATGGAGCCTATGGCTCAAAGCAGCTGGCAAAGCATAACATTTTGAAATCTTGTGCTTCATCTTCAAAGTTCATGCTACATTTTCATCCTATCTCATACTCTCAGTATGAAAATGACACTTTAAATGACACTCTAGGAAGAAGGACCTGGTTGACATGACCAGGCATGTACCCAGTGTGCTCCTACTTGTGTTAGTTTCCTGTTGCTATTGGAGCAAATTGCCACAAACTTAGTGGCTGAAAACAACTCCAATTTATTATCTCACAGTTCTGGAGGTCAAAGGTCTGAAATGGTTCTCACTAGTCTAAAGTCAAGGCATTGGCAAGCCTGCTTTCCTTCTGGAGGATCTACGGGGAATTGACTTCCCTGCATTTTGTAGCTTCTAGAGGCTGCCCTCATGTCTTCACTTGCGGCTATTTTCATCCATTTTCAAAGCCAGCAACCACAGGTCAAGTCCTTCTCATCTGCCATCTCTGGTTCTTCCTCTTCTGGCTTCCTCTTTTACTTATAAGTGATTATCAGACCTTGTGATTACAGTGGTCCTGTCTGGATAACCTAGGACAATCTCCCTATCTTGAAGATATCTGATTAGCAGTCTTAATCCCATCTGCAAACTTAATTCCCTCTTGCCATGTAACATAACATATTCAGAGGTCCAGAGAGAGATGTGGACACTTTTGGGGGGCCATAATTCCACCTATCCGAGTATCAGTCCCTGGGAGATAAATAAGCATAGCCTCGGAGAACAGTTGTGCTGCAGTGTAAGAATCTCCAGGCTGGAGTTGCTGCCTGAGCCTGTAGTGCTGTAACCACTTGGTATTAGAAAGCCATTGCTTTTCCAACATGTGCATTTCTAAGCTCTTCGGAGCAGGTATGTTGTCAAATTTATCTTTTTATCCCTGCCACCTGATAGAGTTTCTGAAATAATGAAGGCTTGATGAGTAAAGGAATGAATGAATGAATGTTACAGTGATTGGGGCCTAAGCTGCAGGAAAGCCTAGCATGAACCAGCCTCTTAAGCCCACGACCACCCTGGCCTGGGAGAGGACAGGACAACAACTTCAGGCATGGCTCTTCAAATCTCCATTGGCAGGGACCCAAATTCCATTTCGAAGACCTCTTCTGAAGTTTAACCAACAAAAGTGACCTGAGGGAAATGGTGTTGAGTCAATCAGGAGAGTAGAATTGACTGTGAGTGGATTTTAAACAGTAAGACCATGAATGAGGCTAGACAAAATTGTGGGATGAAGAAAATGGGAAACTACTTATAAAATAGTAACTTACACTGATAAAAATCTGGAGTCCTAAAAGGCAGGTCTCCTATGCTGACCATTCTCGCCCAAGAAAGCCAAATATAGATTTCTAGACATGGCTGCCAGGCTTACAATGATTTCCCCTTCTGTAGAGACTGTCCCATCCAGTATACAGACATAGATCCCCACAGCCATGTAGAAACACCAGAGCCTGGCCTCACCCCTGCAAACACCCAGCCTAGCCCACACTAACTGGACACTTCCTGGGGATCCACTCAGTTACATCTCTGGAGAGAAGGTTTACCAACTTCAGTTTCTGGACTACATGAAGTAGACTACTGTTTCCTGCCTTTGACACAAAACTCGATGGAGGTACTTTTTTTTAGATGATCAGAGCTGGACTGAGGCAGGCATTTTAATTTACTGAAAGCCACAAAGTTGCCATGATTACTAAGCTGATTCCTTACTGTCTCCTGGTTGTTCAGCTCACCTTGAATTTTGGGAGGGTATATTAATATCCTTCTAAAAAATTCCATTCTTCTCTCTGTACCCCACTCCCTCCACCTTTTTTAAAAAATTCAGCTAGCCAGAGTTGGAGTTGGTTTCTATTATTTGCATTCGAAAGAAACTAATTTAATGAGGCCACCACAAACTCATTATAATTCCCACCCAAAGGCCAAGAGAAAATTCCATTCTTCTCTCTGTACCCCACTCCCTCCACCTTTTTTAAAAAATTCAGCTAGCCGGAGTTGGTTTCTATTATTTACATTCGAAAGAAACTAATTTAATGAGGCCACCACAAACTCATTATAATTCCCACCCAAAGGCCAAGAGAGTGCCTTGGCTCCATTGGAGAGGAACTTTGGGAAGGTGATATTGAGACCAAATGAACTCCAGGACTTGGTTGGAAGATTGAGATGAAAGGCAGCAGGAGGCACGGGATGGCAGAGGAAGAAGAGGGAGGAAGATCAGCATCAACATGCCTTGGAAACTTGGCTGCAAGTTTCACTGCAGTTTCTGAACTACCTGAAGGTCACTGTTGCTTCCTTCCTTTGACCTAAAACCTCATTTCAGACATGCTTGGTGGAGGTACATTTTTGAGATGATCAGAGTTGGAGTGAGGTAGGCATTCCAATTTGCTTTGGCTGAATGGTAACTTACAGTTATGTGTAAGAGTTACATATATAACTCCGCATGTGGTAATAGGAGATTGCACCGAAGGACTCTTTATCTTGTATTCCCCAAGAATTCAGAAAAAGAGTAAGAAGAGTCTCAAGCCTCAGGCATTGGTTTGGTATCTGAAATAGAATGTAGCACAGGGCACACATAGCTCCTAAAAGGAAACGTTTGTTTAGAATATTTCTTTTATGCACTAAAACTAGGGCTTACTCGTCAGGTTGTCCAGCTAGACTGTAAAGTGTTTAAGGGCAAGAATGATATTTGATTCATCTCTATATTATCAGTGGCTAAGTGCTCATATCATAGTTGGCACTCAATATATATGTGTTGAATTAAATTATAATAAGATCACATCCATCCATCTTTTATTACTGACCTCAGGTTCAGAAAACAAGATTTGCAACTAGCATAGTGGGCTCCTCTGTCTCCTCCTGCCAATGGAAAATGGCTTTCTAGGGGGTGTTACAGGAATATTCAAGATCTTTTTCCTTCCTTCTTTGCTACCTGCTCTGCAAATAAATTTTAACCCATGTTCATTTACATATAAAGAGGCTTTAATATTTGATATCTAGTCTTACAGGGAGAAATACACTGAGGCAGGAATAGTAGATAGACCACTCAGCCCCGGCAGGAATAGATTCTGTTAAAATATTCGAGTCAAGTCAGGTCTCTCTTTTTGGAGTGGTCACTTGATTCTAACATTTTACCATATGAATCCATCATGGAACTGGCTTAAAATTTGAAGAGGACATCACAAACATTTGATAAACACAAATTCAGTAGTCTCTAAACTAACTTCATGATATACCAAAAAATTTACAGCTCTTGCATAAAATCTGATAGAATTAATCACCACAAAAGGGCTTCATTAAATAACGGTAATAATGACTGCATACTTTAGAGAATAGGCCAAGAATCAGTCTAAATGTCTTCTGTGCCTAATCTCATTCAATCTTCACAAGTCATTAAAGTATGAACTATTACCATCGACTCAATTTTAGAAGATGAAGAAACTGGAGCTCGGAAAGGTTACGTATCCTGCCTGAGGACACACAGCTGGCAAATGGCAGAGGCTGGCATTGAACCGGGGATGCTTGTGTTTACTCGTTACACCCTAATTATCCCCAGCCTCAGTGCAGTCACCATGGAAACCTCTACGGCAAGTGAAATGTTCTATTCCATTGTGGGCAAGAGTTCACTGTACAAATTAAAGTTTGAAGAAATGGATTCTTTAGGAGGCAGCTTGAGGAAAGGAGATGGGAGTTTTTACTTCAAGGTCTCTCTTGGTTTCTTCATTTGTAAAGAAGAAATTAAAGGGTCCCTCAGCTCCCTTCAATTCTAATACCCTGTAAATCCAGTTAAACACACAAGTCCAAATGAGGGAGGGAACCAGGAAGCTTAGTAAGCAATTGTGTATCTGCTTCCTATAAATGTACAATATTCATTTAAAATATTTTTACCCTGGTGTCATTTTCTCTTTGCCTCTCATTTTCCCTTTACTTTCTCACTCCAACTTTAGATTTTATTTTACCTTATTGTATTTACATAGGCTGTTTGATACCCTTTCTAGACAGACATGTATAAAATGGGCCTAAGTATTTGGGGGATGTTTTCTAGACAGCCTTTTTATGTTTTAAGATTTCCTCTAATATAATTTCCCAAATGGCAGTTCATGTAAATAAAATAGGAATAGCAATAAATACAGAGGCAGGAGTTCAAATTAATTCACGTTCTTCCGAACCATAGGTTTACATCACATGCCAAACATATTATTTAAGACTTTAAAGAAGAGATAAAGAAGAGACTGAGGAATAGAACTAAAATATGTGTTGTAGTCCCGCCATCGCCCACAAACATCCTATTATATAATTGTGGCAGGGATTTTTCCCATCCCAATACATTTAAGGCCATGCTGTGTGGTGACAATATTGCATTGCCGTGTCACTGTGGGACCAGTTTCAGAAGACAGCAGGGTACATGGGAAGCACCCACGCTTTAGGACTAGGTTAGCCCTCATTCCAACACAGCTCTCAGGCTTACTAGCTGTGCAACCTGGGGCAAGTAACTTAAAACCTTTGAGTTTTGATTTGCTCATTTGAAAATGGGACCACCGTATGCGTTATAATGGGTAGTTGAAAATATTAAATAATTTGATGTATGTGCAAACATCTGACAGAATGCCTGGAACTTAGTAAACACTTCACAAATGTTGATTTCATTCCCTTTCAGTCCTGTTTTTTCCTTTTTCAGACACATCTCATTTACACACTAAGAAAATTTTTATTTTTGGCAAACGTAAATTAAAGAAGTGATTCCTGGTTGTGGTTTGGTAAAATTCCAACTTGTTACTAGTTATTTTCAGATTTATCATACAACTCTTAAAATATAATTAATTTTAACTTCATTATTTTTAAATGCCACCCAGGTAAAATGGATGGCGTCACAAAATAAAATAGTAATAGCGGTAGCAGTTATCAAGAGGTTGGGAATCCCCATATCAAAACAAAAAGAGAAGTGGAAATTTGACATTTACAAAAAAACCAGATAGGATCTTAAGAACCGAGAACAAATTATTATAAAGGGCAAGCACAAATACAGCACTCAACTTGCTGGTCAGGTGGTTAAAGTCACAATACAGGATAATAAGTTGTACCTGACAATTTCATATAAGAAAGCTTGGAAATACAAACAAAGGTGCTGGGAAAGGTAATTCTTGTTTTAATAATATTTGGACAGTTAAGCTTAAAGATAGATGCTGTCTATATTTTCAAGACTATCTATGAAACTTAGCTAATAATAAGAGGATAGAGTAAAAATTAATAATGGACCAAACATATTTATACTAATAAAAAATTTCTCAAATTTCCAACTGTATTTGAGTTTGGTTTAGAAGTCATGTACAAACATTAATATGTTTTATATATAACATCCTGCTATTACAAATGAAAGGCAAATTCAGAATTTAATGATCAGTGAACATGCATGCAACACAAAACATTATTTCAAATTATGCTTTGTATCAACTTTGAAGTTGCAATTGTCAGAAGTTTGCTAGTTGTGGTCTTGCCATGCAAACTGCAATGCAGGCATTGGTAAAGGTTTACCCAACATGACATGTTGTGGAAATGATTAGCATTTATTCTTTCAGGTCTGGGACATATCGAGGAACAAAACTTACAAGAAGCCCTCTCCTTATATAGTTTACATATTAGTGTGGAGAGGAAGACATTTTAAAAAATAAGTGAATTATATAATATGTTAGGAGGTAAAAAGGCCATTGAGAAAAATAAAGCAAGGAAGTGTTTTGTATATCTCTGTTACATACTTGGGAATTATTGGGTTGTTAAAATTGGAAGTATCTTAAGAGTGTTTATGGGTATTAATAAGGAGAAATTAAAGTAAAGAGAAACTTCAATGGAGATTAGACAGATTAAATGCAGATTGTGACGTGGGAAAGGGGAAATTTTACTGGTAGAATCTTAAAGTTGGCAGAACGCTTAGATCTTGTTTTGGAAACCCTGGTTCTTCAGATTAGGAAACAGAAATTCTGAGAGTTTGGAAAGTAGAGAATAGGAATAGAATAGGAACAAAGATATCTTAAAACAATATTCATCCCTTTAGGTCAACAGTTTTATCTATACCGAGTACAAAGATTTTCTTATGACCCGGAATCAAGTATTCTGAGTTTCACTCTACTGGAGACATTATATATAATTGTAAGGCAAAAGTGTAAGGTTTTGGTTATTTGGACATCATCTCTATTGCCTTTGGAGGTAATGCCATTCCTGTCAGTAGATGAATGTAAGAAAGTTTTTCTTTAATAAACTCACTCTCTAGACACTGCAGGATAAGGTTGACAAAAGTGGACTGAAATATCCGATTCTAATTCTTTGCGTTTTGGGAATCTAGAAGTGAGAGGCCTGGCAGGACACCTCGTCCATAGTGCAAACAAATGCTTCCCTGGGCGATCTTAATCAAACATAAGCTGTAAGAAGAATTTGTACTTCATCTGATAGTGAACAAGAAATCATTAGCCTGAAGGTCTCCTGATCACTGGGAACAAGTACAAGGAGCCAATTCTTAAATGAACAAGGAGAAAAGACCTATTTTTTAGAAGGTGGCAGCCCAGCTTCCATTCACTATTCTTCACAGGACTCCTGATCACTGGGAACAAGTACAAGGAGCCAATTCTTAAATGAACAAGGAGAAAAGACCTATTTTTTAGAAGGTGGCAGCCCAGCTTCCATTCACTATTCTTCACAGGACACTGTGCTGATGCTGTGACTTCCAAGAACCTTCCGGGTTTAAGAGTTATCATGACTTTCATGACTTCAGTGCCTTATCTTGTTTCCTGAGGCCTATTACTCCCAGAGGGGCAAGACTGAAACATGCATCTGTCATGGGTTTTGCCCCTTGTTCCCAGCCTGGGTGGCTTTCCTTTCATCTGGCTGGGACAGATAAGAAGAATAGAGTTAGCAGAATCTAAGTCAAGGGCTTGAAGCCAGCAAGTCTAGTACATATCGATCAGGACCAGGGGCCAGTAGCAGGGGTTCAAATAGCAGTAAATTCTTCACTGGATAATGAGTACAGGCACTGGAGAGGATCAAAATCTTAGTTTCCAGTTTTATTTCAACGAATAAAATAGTAATTACAGTGATAATGATGATACAGCAAGTTTTAGCTTTGGAGAAACTACTATAGGAGTCTGGGTTACAAATCCTTGCAATCCCTAATGCATTAATAATAAGACTTCTTTAGCCAGAATGATGTAGGGAAGCTTAACATCATCCCAAGTGCAATTTCAAGGTGCCTTTACTTTGCAGCAGTCTTAGACGATCCTCTTGCTTGGTGATTGAATTAGTGCCAGGAAGGTTAAACCAGAAAGCACTGTGTTCACTTTTATCTCAAACTGCTTTGAAATCTTCCAGTACCTTTGCCCTAACTTGAAGAAGGTCCAGAAAGGAGCACAGAAAATGATCAAAAGGGTTGAAAATAGAGTCTAGGAGGAAAGTTTAAAAGAAGGGAGCTGACTTTAGTTGGAGAAAGAAGAGAAGAAAAAGATAACAATTGCAGTGGCTTTGAAGGTTACAAGAGTTCCTACTCACAGTCATCCATCCATTCATTTATTCATTGACCCAAGGTGCCTGCACTTGACCAAGACCAGGACCTGGCAGATAAGGAGAAGGACAAAAATAGAGGGAGACAAAACAAAGCCTTGCTTCAAAAATCCCCTCTCCATTGCCGGTGACCAAGAACTGAACAAAATCAAGTGTAATGTTGGGCACAAGTGGGAAATAAATCTGAAGTGAAGTGAAGGATACACAAAACTGAAATGCTTTCCAGGGCCAAAGTAGCAATGGAAAGAAATACATCCTCACTTGCCATTTGTTTATGACAGAATCTATTGGTTAAATGGTGAAGTTATTTTTAGGGATGGTTGGGAGAACTTCCACCAGAAAAAAAAACAATTATTAGCTTCAATTTTGTAGTTTGGAATATTCTATTACAGGCCTGGTGTGGTCATTGTAAAGCAAAGCAACCAGTTCATGGTTTCCATTGTGCTTTTCATCTATGCTGAACACTGTATGGTTCATATCTGGGTCCATCCAGGCCACATAGAGAGCAGAAAAAGCAGAAGCCATCTCTTCCCACCACACTGAAGTTAACAGAGAACCCACTGGCAAGTTTACCAAGAAATCAGCATGTACAAATTCATGGTAATCACCGTGTTATCTTAGTCTCGAGTTCCTCCTGTGCCACAGGTTCTTGGAATTTCCCAGCCTTTGATTAACTGAGATTTATCATCATTTAGGACAAATAAAGTCATGATTCTATATTGCAAATATAGGGGTGACTTTCTGCTTTATTTATATAGTATAGACAAACAAGTTGGATAATTTAAATACTGGTAGTGTGCTTTTTTTTTTTTTTTATGAATTTTCTGGTTTGACTCTCTAATCAGTCAAATAGGAAATTTCAAACTTTTCCAGACATACTTAAGTCAAGTTTAAAAACTCATAAGAAACGAAGGCAATAGAAATTGAATTTTATAGCTCAGGAAAGCACTTTCTAGTCAATATTTTCAATATTCAGTGGTCTCTGTGAAAACTTTGGCATGAATTTTATTTTTAAAAATGCTCAGAATTGACTTTGTGGGTGTCACCCACATGCAAATTGCCCATATCTGAAATTATGAGAAATTGAGAAGTCATTCTTGCCTATGTTCTTTGTTTATTGTATACATTATTATAAAATGGACAGGACATTTTAAAGAAATTGTGTACTTGTAATCAATCTATAGTCAATTTATTAAATCACATTCTTAGAAAATATCTACTTTGTCTAAAGTACATTGTTTTCTTCTGAAGATAATGCTGGAATACATATCTACTGTATATATAATTTATTAATGTAGCATATGGCACAGCACTAGAAAAAATTGTTTTTAAACATATAAAATTGCACATTATATGCACAAAATTCAATAGAAATGACAACTATAAAATTCTTTAACTGCAATCTGCCTTTTCTCCTTCCATCCTCAAACAGTATCTCTTAGATCAATATCTGTTCATAGCTTACCTGTCTCACTTCCAATCAACGGCTGATTTGCAAAATGCTTGACAAAATCCTTCAAAGATGGGAATTCGTTAAAGCCAAATTTAAGTGAATATCCAGTATATTCAACATGAAAGTGTTTGACAGAGTCTTTGGCTCTGAAAAGGAAAGGGAAGTGTTTAATGTTATTTAACAACGAATATCTTTTTTGAAGGAAAATATAACCTTAGGTATTGGCATCACCATTAACCCTGAGAACTGAGAATTAGGCAATCATTGAAATCACTGGCATTTTGGGCCGGCCCGGTGGCGCACTGGATGGTGCGCCGCTTGGGAAGCGCGGCGGCGCTC
>NW_007729533.1:121793-127511 GCF_000696425.1 Galeopterus variegatus | reverse complement strand
TTCGTGACCGGCAACGGATCGCAACCCTCGGTGTTGCCCCCGCACCTCGCTCAGCCAGTGAGCGGCCGGTCTGTATGTGGGATCCGAACCCTCGGCGGGAGCGCTGCCACGTTTCCCAAGCAGCGCACTGTAGCAGTGCGCCACCGGGCTGGCCCCTAGACTCACTATTCTGGGGAATGGAAGGTGTCACAGGCAGCATTCTAAGACGACCTCAAAATTCCACCTTCTGCAGTACAAGTACTGTGTCCCAATTATTTAATCAAAAACGAATCTAGGGCCGGCCTGTGGCTCACTCGGGAGAGTGCGGTGCTGATAACACCAAGACCACGGGCTCGGATCCCATATAGGGATGGCCGGTTGCTCACTGGGTGAGCGTGGTGCTGACAACACCAAGTCAAGGGTTAAGATCCCCTTACCGGTCATCTTTAAAAAAAAAAAAACGAATCTAGATGCTGCTGTGAGAGGATTTTGCATATCATTAACGTCCCAAATCAATTGACTATAAGATAAGGAGATTATCTGGGTGGGCCTGACCTAATCACATGAGCCCTGTAAAAATTTCCTGTGGCTGCTCATGGAAAAAGGTGACAGAGAGACGTGTTCTGGCTAGTCTGGAAGAAAGTGAACAGGTTATGAACTGCCTATGACGGCCACATGGCAAGGAATTGCAGGTGATCTCCAGGAGTTGAGAATGGTCCCGGGGCTGACAGGTAAAAGGAAAACAGGGACCTCAGTTCTACAGCAGCAGGGAAATGAATGAAAAAGAACGAAGAGAAAAGGGAGAAATTAAAGAAGAGGACACAGAACCCCAGATAAGAGCCATTGTTTTGGCCAACACCTTTATTTCAGCCAGGTAGGACCCTGAACAGAGAATCTGGCCACATTGTACCTGGACTTCTGATGTACGGAAACTGAGATGATCAATTTTATGTTATTTTAAGCTACTAAGATTTTNAAAAAAAAAAAAGAAATCACTGGCATTTTAAAGTGCATGGCTAGCTTCTTTTGGCAGAGTATGCTCTTTTCAACTGTTCCCTCTAATGGAAGACAAGAGATGATTCTCCCTACCTGCTCTTCGACTTACTGCAGGAGTCCTTCCACATGAACCCTCCTAAGGGGCATGTGTTTAGGAAGGGCAGGGAACAGAGATGACAGAATTGGCACATACCCTTACCACATTCTTCTCCGATTCTGGCTCTCCTCTCTTGCTTGTTTGGCGGTCAGTCACAATTCTGCTTCTGTCACTTTAGTTATATGAGTCCTGCCCTTTTCCTCCTATGTCTGTTCTATTGCCTGCTGGATAAAATATCATCTTTCCTACCTTGTCATTTTCCACTTCATTTTTTAAATGAGGCAGAGTAGTAAATAAAATATATCTATACCACCACTTTATTTGACCCCGTCCTATCTTTCCAGCCTCACCCCCCACTACCCCTCTCTCTGAAGTCCACACTCCAACCTCAGCATGCATCACAATCATCTGGGGAGCTTGTTCAAATGCAGATTGCTGAGCTCCATGGCCAGATTCCAATTCAGTAGGTCCGGCATGGGGCCTGAGAATTTGCATCCCTAATATGCTGACAGGTGATGCTGCTGGTCTGGGGACAACACCTTCAGAACTGCTGCTGCTCTGTTCCAGCTGTCCCTTGGCTCTCCCTGTTCCTTTCACCTGCAACATCTTACCCCTTGTCTCTGCTGATAAAAATCCCAGCTATCCATCAAGTTTCAATTCAAATATCATCTCTTCTGTCAAGTATGACATAATAATTCCAGCTTGAGTTAATTGCTTTTTCTCTTATCAACCACACAAACAATTATCTTGCCTTCTTTTATGTTATTTACTGCACTCTACTGTGCAGTAAGTTATTTGTATATGGTCTTAATGGCCATATGAGGCTACACTTCTTGAAAACAAGGTCTTTGAATGTTCTACAACACTTATCAAAGTGGCTGGTATAGAATGGATGCTTTCAAACACTTATTATTAAGGGAATGAACAAATAAACNAGTGGCTGGTATAGAATGGATGCTTTCAAACACTTATTATTAAGGGAATGAACAAATAAACGCATATTCATTCTTCTGAAATGGTCTGTGATTCCTGTCATCTCTGCTGGTATTTAGTCAATGCTTATATTTGAATTTTTTACATAGATGAATTGTATATGCCATCTATTCATAAGGAGCTTATGACAATTATTCAGTGAAACATACACAGGTGAAAAGTTAATTAACATTCTTTGATCCAATAAGTTCATGTTTGTTTGAGATTTTTGGAAGATCTATGCAATAAAGCATCTTTTAACATGATGAACTTTTAACATTTGCTGTCAATCAGAGAAAGCACAGTTCTTGCTGCCACCCAAACAGAATTCCATCTTGGATTAATAATTTTCCCACCCATGTTATTTAGAAAACTTATAAACAAAATATGGCATGGTAACATGAGAACTGTTAATGAACATGGCTTTTCTCTCTGCAACCCCCTTAGGTACCCCATCACCCTCCACCTATTTCCCCGCTCTTCTTCAGGTAGGCCTGTAGACTCACTATTCTGGGGAATGGAAGGTGTCACAGGCAGCATTCTAAGACGACCTCAAAATTCCACCTTCTGCAGTACAAATACTGTGTCCCAATTATTTAATCAAAAACGAATCTAGGGCCGGCCTGTGGCTCACTCGGGAGTGTGGTGCTGATAACACCAAGGCCACGGGTTCGGATCCCATATAGGGATGGCCGGTTGCTCACTGGGTGAGCGTGGTGCTGACAACACCAAGTCAAGGGTTAAGATCCCCTTACCGGTCATCTTTAAAAAAAAAAAAACGAATCTAGATGCTGCTGTGAGAGGATTTTGCATATCATTAACGTCCCAAATCAATTGACTATAAGATAAGGAGATTATCTGGGTGGGCCAGATAATCACATGAGCCCTATAAAAATTTTCTGTGGCTGCTCATGGAAAAAGGTAACAGAGAGACGTGTTCTGGCTAGTCTGGAAGAAAGTGAACAGGTTATGAACTGCCTATGACGGCCACATGGCAAGGAATTGCAGGTGATCTCCAGGAGTTGAGAATGGTCCCGGGGCTGACAGGTAAAAGGAAAATGGGGACCTCAGTTCTACAGCAGCAGGGAAATGAATGAAAAAGAATGAAGAGAAAAGGGAGAAATTAAAGAAGAGGACACAGAACCCCAGATAAGAGCCATTGTTTTGGCCAACACCTTTATTTCAGCCAGGTAGGACCCTGAACAGAGAATCTGGCCACATTGTACCTGGACTTCTGATGTACGGAAACTGAGATGATCAATTTTATGTTATTTTAAGCTACTAAGATTTTTGGTAATTTGTTATGTAGCATAGAAGATTAATACAGAAGGCCCCAAGCCCAAAGAGAAGATAAGCAAATATGTTAGTTCTTGCCTTTTGAGCTCACAGAAGCCTGTCATCAATTACTCAGGGAAATACTTTCTCAGCCAATTTTGTCCCTCTATCAGAGAGAGAGAAAATTAGACACAAACAAACAAAAAAACCCCAAACAAACCAAGACTGTTCACTGAGCTGGATGGAAAAAGAGGATTCAGACAAGAGAAGTGAGTATAGATGCTGCTACTGAGTTAGTGACAAGGAGCCCGGACCATGTAGGGCAGGAGAGAGAAAAGAGAACCTTCTTATGCCAGATTAGTTTGAGGGACTGCACCATGAAGGTAACCTGGGTCTTCCTTCCAGGGTATACGGAGGTTCCATCAGAACACTAATCCAATAGCAGTTTGAGGTTAACGGGTGGGTGGCCAAAGGAAATTTCATGCAGTCCTCACATCCTCAGCCTAATCCGTTAACTGCCCAAGAACCCAAGAAGACTTGTTCCATGTCAGTGGAAGTCAGAGTGTCAGATGGTGACAGAGAACTGACCACCCCCCTTGATTACTATGAGTGAGATGGCCTCTGTGACCCAAGAAACCAGCCAGGAAGAAAGGGGTGGGAAAGAGAAATTCTGAAAGGACTTGACAGTCGCTGCATTTGGCTGGGTGCTCCTGGCAAGGGCTAGAGCAACTTTCTTACCATTTGGGGGAAATGGAGCCTGAGAAAGAAAGTCAGCCCATTTATAGAAAAAATTTTAAAGTTGCATATTGCTCAATGGATTTGTGACTATGAAAGTTATGCAGTCAAAAATCATTCTGATTTTCCAGAGGAAGCCAGGAATAGTGAAAAGTGCACTGGCCCGGGACGCAGGGATTTGGATTCTGGTGCTGTTTCTGTCCTTGACTTGTTGGGTGCCAGATACTCTAACCTTTTGGGTTTCCAGTTCTTCATCAGTCTAGACAAAGGTTTGGATTAAATCATTCTTAAAGTCTCCTCCAGCTCTAACATTTCTTTTTTTCTTGCTGATGGATGGAGCAGGTATGTTTTGCACAGTCTCACCATCAAGAGTTTGTAATCCTTTAACCTGGTGCCAGGGAGTTTTGTTGTCTGGCAATTTGAGTGATGATAAAGTCAGTAAGTGTCAGGCCCATGCTGAATTCACAGAGTCCTTAAGCACCCTACCTCACAGACAGAGAATACAGCCCGGTCCTCTCGTTGCTGTCCCTCAGAAGGTAGCTACCGTCGCATCCGTTGGAGAGGAGAAGAGCCTCGGCCGCGTGGCGCGAGAGGTTGGCATGGTACCACCTGGAAAGGAGAGAGCAGCGCTGTCACTCAGGGCGGACCACGGGGCTCCTCCTGCACTGGGTTTCCTCTCTACTCTCCCCTTCAGCCTCACCCCTTCCTTGTCCTGATCTTTGGGCCGAGAGTTGGCCTCTGCTATCTATGGTGAAGAGAGTTGTCTAACAGCAGCGTGTATGGGTTGAATCATGTCCCCAAAACTCATATGCTGAAGCCCTAACCCGTACTACCTCAGAATGTGACATCATTTGGAGATGGGATTTTTACCAAGTTAAAATGAGGTCATTAGGGTGGGCCCTAATCCAATATGACCAATGTCCTTTGTAAAAAGGGGGATTTAGGAGACAGAATTGCAAGCAGGAAGAATGTCACATGAACATGATGGTCACCTGCAAGCCAAGGAGAGGGGCCTGGAACAGACTCTCTCTCGCATCCCTCAGAAAGGACCAATCCTGTTGATGCCTTGACTTAGGACTTCTAGCTTTCAGAACTATGAGACAACAAATTTTAAGCCACCTAGTTTGGGGTATTTTAAGAGAGCCCCAGCAAACTAACACAAAGTATTGTTTTGTAAACAGAAATTTTTTAAAAACCTAAGCCAAAATAACCATAAGAATAGGCTTTGATCAATTTTTTCTCTTTCTTTTGGCCTTTCTCACACACTCTCCTTCACAAGTGTACCACTTCATGGCAAAACCGCTGAGCTATTACACTAGAGTACATTGTCATGAGTGAAATACAGCTGGATGCAGGGAATTCAGATGTTCTGTAGTGAAATGCAAGCTCCATCAAATGTTATTCAAACTGACAAACATCTGAAAAGCTGGGGAAGTCTCAAGGAGATTCAAATTGATCTTTGTGTTATTTATTAAAAATTGATCTTTGTGTTTTAGAAAAGGTAACATACATCCACGGTAAAATAAATATATAAATAAATAAATAAATAAATAAAAGAATCCAAATAGTCCAAAAAGAGGCATAGTGAAAAAGCCTCTTTCTGACTCTTGACCCTCAGTCCCCCTTTTCCTTTCTCCAGAGGACGCCAATGTTAACTATTTTCC
>NW_007729533.1:119169-121389 GCF_000696425.1 Galeopterus variegatus | reverse complement strand
TAAATAAATAAATAAATAAATAAATAAATAAATAAATAAATAAATAAATAAATAAAAGAATCCAAATAGTCCAAAAAGAGGCATAGTGAAAAAGCCTCTTTCTCACTCTTGACCCTCAGTCCCCCTTTTCCTTTCTCCAGAGGACGCCAATGTTAACTATTTTCCTGTGTTTCCTCCTTAGATTTAGTCTATGCATATGGAAGCATTCTATGTCCCTCCTCTCCTAATCTATGCAGATAATAGCATTCTAGGCAGACTGCTCTGCACCTTGTTCTCCTCCCCTGATGACACATCTTCCACATTCTTTTTAACAACCGTATAGAGGCAGTCCAGTGCGGTGATTATGACGGTGGCCCCTGGGGGTGATTTGCCTGGGTCTCAATCAAGGTGATACCTTTTACTAGCTATATGACCTTGGGCAAGCGACTTAACCAATCTGAGCCTCAGTTTCCTCAGGTCTGAAATAGAATTAATAAGAGGCATACCTCATGGGGCAATGTAAGTACTGCACACATTAACATGGGCAAAGTGATTGAAACAGGCCCAGCAAACAGCAGTGCTTAGTACACATTGGTTGCTATTGTATACTAAGCACTGATATCCACAAAACTGCTATTGTGTACTATTAGTTGCTATTGTGTACTAAACCACTGATATCCACAAAGCCACAACTTGCAATTTATCTTCTGTGGTATGACCTTCTTGTTGCTCAAATATAATTTTTTTATTTCTTTCCATTTAGTTCACATAACAGAAAGATAGGTACCCGAAGCAGTTGCTGACTGCAGGGGACCCACAGTCCAGGACAGTGGAAATGAAGTAGAGATGGGAAATTACACAAATCTATCAATGTAATGACCTAAGTGCTGTTAAAGGCATGTGTGTAGTGTATGAGAACTTCAAGGAAGAGCCCTTCTCTAGCTATGAGGGATCTTGTCATGAACCACACTGGTGACCACTGTGACGTCCCTGTGGCATGAAATTCTAGCCTGAGTAATAAAGAGCAAATGTAAGTGCTTCTGTGGATGGAAGTTTCTACATAGGTCTCCAAGATATCTGTTTTCTAAATCTGCATTTCCTAATGCATGTTTCTCAAGCATATTTCCTCTTTGAGGCAGAGAGATGCCTCCATCCTGAATTAGAAATGTATTTGCTAGCTGGAAGCAAAGGCATGAAAAATATTTTATAAGAATACTTACTGACTTATTTACCCAGATTTAGCCCCATTTATTGAACTGATTCCCAGACAAGTCCAAATCTGTTCACTATAAAATGCTTCAAAGGACAATTGGACGAATTACAAGTGAAGCTATAACAAACTTCAGGTTCAACTAAAGCCAAAATTTTAATTATTTTTGGTAGGGAAAATCTCTACAAGTTCACAGGTCTTTAAATATATTTTGTCAATACCTAATTTTAGGATGACTTTTTCAGCATAAGATTCAGTCTGAGCCAGTAGATAACTTATCTGAAGCAAGATTTAATTCCCCAAATTCAAAAACATAAAGGATTTGGACATTCCTTTGGGTTCTTTTCAATAGGATCTGAAGTCTGTGCTTAAAGCTTAAGTAATAACTTTGTACCACTAATACATAAAAAATACTTGAGTACAAAGCAAGAAGAGTCACACTGGGCTTTAGGTCAGAAAGTCTTCAGAAAGCGTTAATTTCTAGGTGACAGCTTTGCTTGAGTCAATATTGCCGTCTCAGGTGTTTATAGAATCTAGGTCAGGGCAAGCCCAAAACAGAGCTTGCCACACAGCACCTACACATCCTGATGNGAATCTAGGTCAGGGCAAGCCCAAAACAGAGCTTGCCACACAGCACCTACACATCCTGATGTTCATGATGCGGTCAGGATCCTCATTCTCCAAATAGCTCTTTCACAAAAGCCTAAACTTTCCCTTATGATTGAGTTAAGCATTCCTTTCCCATAATCTTGTGATTGAGCATATCTTCCAGGGGAACAAGTATAGATCCAAAATAACAAATAACATTGTGTATCCTTTGTAGGAATATGTCAACCTTTCATAACAGAGTTGATAGACCTCAAAATATATCTTAAGTTAGAAGAACTAGTTACAGGCACAGCATACTACTTAGTTTTTAAAAACCTCTTTCTCTGGTAATGGATATGCCCCCAGTATGAATCTGGCCCGCACATCATGGACAGGAGGGGGGACAATCAGCTTTGTATCTCATGAATATTCATAATAAATAA
>NW_007729533.1:117590-118545 GCF_000696425.1 Galeopterus variegatus | reverse complement strand
GGGGGACAATCAGCTTTGTATCTCATGAATATTCATAATAAATAAATAAATAAATAAATAATAAAAAAACCTCTTTCCCTAAAAACAATACAACACATATACATTTACATATTAATATATATAAAAGCATAAAATAAGAGTCTAAACAACACACACTAATCTTGTAACTATGGTTTCCTTTGCAGAAGGAGCCAGAATTGAGGTTGTTGTCAAGGGAGATTTTAGCTTGATCAAATTTTCCTAATTTAGCTTGTTCTGATAAAAAAAAATTATATATTAATTAGGTCACTAAAATTTAATTAGGAAAAAAAACAGCTAATTTCTTCCTTAATCCAAACTCCAGAGATAACACTATTAACAACTTGCCTTATTTTTGTATTTATTCGCCTACTGTTTATTGAGTTGCTGAAACTAGCCTAAGCACTTAGGTGGAGACTGAGAGAGAGAGAGAAAGACAGAGACAGAGAGGGAAGGAGGGAAAGAGAGAGAGGGTGACTTTTTCTCTTTAAAGTCTCCTGGAATTTGGAGTGAGACATGTTATGGAAGATATTGCATGGGAGGAGAATAACAGGAGCAAAGCCTAGAAGCAGGAGAAGGCAGGTGTGTATAGAGTCAGAACAGCCTGCAGTCACGTGAGTGATTTAGGTGAGTGACAAAGGGAGAGACAAAGCTGGAGGAGATCCAGGTCGCGTTATACGTGGCACTGGATACTGACAGGACACTTTATATACCAACGTCTACAGATCCTCTTATGGCTTAATATACACATCCAAAAGCTCATTACATAGAATCATAATTACGTGAACCTTAAAATCCCGTGATCAGACTGTAATTAAAAACTTTTTGGGGCCGGCCCGGTGGCGCACTGGAGAGTGCACTGCTTGGGAGCACTGTGGCGCTCCCGCCGAGGGTTCGGATCCCAGGTGGAGACCGGTTCCTGCTCACTGGCTGAGCG
>NW_007729533.1:114855-116181 GCF_000696425.1 Galeopterus variegatus | reverse complement strand
AATTGTTTAATACACCCCTATAATTTTTTCTATATTTTTGTTGTATAGTCTTTGATTGTCTCTTCATATAATAACAATTTTATAATATAATTTTCTATAGAGGGAATGGAATGATAATTTAGCCTTTCATCTAGAACACTTTTAAAAAAAATTATTGGTAGTGTGGAAAAATTATTTTCAGCTTCACAATGTAATATTGGTATTTAAGTTTTTAGGATTGCTGGTAAATTGAGGAACCTCTATAAGTTTTCTTACATATATGAGCTGTAAGATTCCAGGGCATTTAAAATTATTGTGTACAGGTACTAATCTTAAATACTCTTTGAGTTGACATTTATTAACCACACCACTATGGTCTGCATAAGGGAGGGGACCTGAAGCTGATGCTTCACTAGTTTCACAGTAAACTCACCTCTGGTGATTACAAAAGTCATATTTGTTTTTTATTTTTTTAAAAAATAAGCAATTAAAAATGTTTAACTTAGTAAATAAAAGCCATGTATAATTCCCCTTTGCAAGAAAAATTACAACCATCAGCTTGATTTATATTCCTTTCAATTCCTGTGCAGTGTTTGAATAATTTCTAAACCCTAGCAAGACTTATCCAATCTTTGCCTACGTATTGCTAAGGACAGGGACTCATTACTTGTACAGGCAGTCTCATTTCTTAGTTCCATAATCAAGAAAACTCTTGCCTACACTGAATTGCTGTTTTCTGCTATCTATCTTTCAGCAGATGGTTCCAGAGCTACTTCTCAGAGTTACATAGATGATATTTTATACAAATAGTTGAAGGCATTTAGAATGCACCCATTTCTATTTCCATTATCTTCATCTTCTTTTATGTCTAGCTTTCAGTTCCTTTATCATGCAGGGACTTTATCACCCAGAGACCTTATCTTCTCTGAATACCTTTCAAATCTTTATCTATCTTAAAGTTAAGCTCTGATGTCCAAAACAAAGCAGCACAGGCTCTCCCTTATTCTAGCTGCTGCGCACACATGAGGCAGCTTGAGATTGCACTAGTATCTTCACAATTGCATCACGAAGCTGATTCACACTGCACCTACTGTTGATGAAAACTCCCAATTAGGTCATTTTCCTCTCCTGTTCTTAGAAGGGTGATGTTTTTTAAAATTAAGTGCAATAAGAGACCTTTTTACTACTGGGAAATGCCAAATGAAAAAGGATGCTAATGAGCAGCAGACTTGGACCAAATTCATGTAGTGTCAATGAGAATTTCGGTGAGGAGAGGCCAAGTCTCGTTTCTTCATCTGGTCCATCTGCTCCAGTGACTTTTAACTTGTTAACTATGTGACCCCATGC
>NW_007729533.1:113117-113663 GCF_000696425.1 Galeopterus variegatus | reverse complement strand
ATGTTATTTTCTCCTTCCCCCACAAGGCCCACACATTGCCATAATTATGTCTCAAGGCTGATAGAGTCAGCAGAGCAAAGACTAATCAAGCTTCAAAAGAATGTTTGTACTGGGTTTACTGAGATTATCAAAACCAGCAGTTGACCTTGAAGGAAACATGGTATTATTCCTTCCATGATACAGTAACAAATTAGGAAACACCCACCCACTAAAGAATTTTCACAGCTGCCTCTCAGTAAGGTACAGGAAATAAACTCAACCGCAGAGAAAGAAGACAGGCTAGATCCATAAAGCTGGTCCTCAGTTCAGCCTCCTCTTTCATTCCAATACCTCTTTTTGCTAGACCCTTCCGGGAAGTTGCTCCAGCATATTGGAAACTTCATAGTTTCTTACCCCACTGGGTTTTATTGTCTTAATTTGTTAATCTAAATTTATATTTCAGTTGCTCTGTCCTTTAAAGGAGAGGCTTTCATACTTTTTGGATTGGCCCACAGTAAAAATTTCATTTTTTATACACACACACACACACACACACACACACACACA
>NW_007729533.1:104615-112797 GCF_000696425.1 Galeopterus variegatus | reverse complement strand
TCTTTTTGCTAGACCCTTCCGGGAAGTTGCTCCAGCATATTGGAAACTTCATAGTTTCTTACCCCACTGGGTTTTATTGTCTTAATTTGTTAATCTAAATTTATATTTCAGTTGCTCTGTCCTTTAAAGGAGAGGCTTTCATACTTTTTGGATTGGCCCACAGTAAAAATTTCATTTTTTATACACACACACACACACACACACACACACACACATATCAAAAACACACACAGAAAACAAAAAGTTACAAGAAACAACATTTATCCTTTTATGTGCTATTTACTTGAATATTATCTTCTCTTTTGAAGAAATATTGATGCAACCCACTAAATTCACTGTAAGACCACTGATGGGTTGCATCTGGTGTTTGAAAACACTGCAAAGCTTTGCTACTCCAAGTACGGACCAAAAGCAGCAGCATCACCTGGGATCTTGTTAGAAATACACATCTTCAGGCCCCACCCTCAACCTGCTGGGCCCCGCGTGATTGTTACGCAATTTAGAGTTTGAGAAGCACAGATGTGAAGGACTCTTGATCCTAGAAACTTTAGTTCACTTAAACAACTTTAGTGACGGTTTGAGTTCACGGTAGTTTTCATCTGAAGAAAAGGGCACAACGAAGTACTAAGTGGCTTTTCGGTACCAATGGGAGAAAAAGAGAAGGATCTGCAGGTTAATGTAGTCTGCAAATCACCAAATAGCTGCCATCTTAGTGATATGGGCAGTGAATGGTAGAAGAGGGGGAGCTCGTGGAGGGCCAGAACTATCAGGGAAAGCTTCATGGAGGAGGAAGATCATGAGCTGGGGCTTGAAGATAGAATGTAGGATTCATTAGGTAGTGAGAGAACAGGGCCCTGCAGGAGAAGGAATGACATAAGCAAGGGTGCTGGGGTTGGCGTACACCTGGTGTGCCCAGGCAACAGAATGCCTGGCTGGAACACAGAGACCATGTTGGGGAATAATACAAAATAACACTTGAAGAACCTGGCAGGCACAGAAAGCAATCTTGCATTTTAAACATGAACCACATGCCCATTTAGGTTGTGTATTTCTTGATGACAAAATTTCTTAGTGACTTACGTCTACAGATTATTCACATATTTAATGGCTTATTTTTCACCTTCTTGGCAAAGAAAAATAAAATAGGACCTAGCTTCTTTCCCATCAAAGTTATAAAAAAAGGACATACATTTCAACTCAAAGCAAGAACAGAAACTCCTGATTGTATGAAAGCAGCTAAAAGACCCTGGGGTTGAACAGCCAACAAAAGCACACTTCTTTGGAGAATTTTCTTTTCATTTTCAAAATTATTCTCACTTTTGAGTGACACTGACTCACTCTCTGAACTCTCTAGACGAAAGATGGCAAATGCATAAAATATGTGTCACTTCCCTTTTCTTTTTCTGTTTGTTTTTGGTTGTTGTTTTTTTGTTTTCAATTTTATTTTTATTTATTTTTGTGGTGTACGGTGTGTTATTTCAGTACATGCATACACTGCACAATGATTCATTTAGGGTAGACAGCATAGTTTTGTACCCGTCAATCCACCACTTCTCTTCCTCCCAACCCCACCCTGCCCCCTGCCTCTGGTAAAAATGATTGTACTCTCTACTCCTAAAAGAGACCATGCTGTATTTGTCTTTCCGTGCCTGATTTATTTGGATTTCTCAGTATTTATTTTTAGCATGTCTCTTATAAGTTGTTGTGTTATGGTTACCATGAGACTTACAGAAAACATGTTATAGTTATAACAGATTCTTTTAGACTAATAATAACTTTGATAGCTAAGAAAAAAGAACCAAAGCCAATTCTGTGCTTTGGCATCATCCCCTGCCCAACTTTTTGACACTTTGTTTCAGTTTGTTACATCTTTTAGTAATGCCTATCTCTTATATGGTTGTTGTATATGTTATTGTCTAGTTAGGTTTGTCCTTTAGCCTTCATACTAAGGATGTAAGTGGTTTACTCACAACCCTTATGACACTGGAGTATTCTGAGGTTGTCTGTGAACTTATTTTGCCAATGAGTTACGTATTTTCAAATGCAATATTTTCTTGCTGCTCTTTAATGTCATCATCTTTCAGATTGAAGAACTCCTTTTAGCATTTCTTGTAAGGCAGGTCTAGCATTGATGAATTCCCTTAGCTTTTGTTTGTTTGGAAAAGACTTTATTTCTCCTTTGTATGTGAAGGTTAGTTTTGCTGGGTAGAGAATTCTTGGCTGACAGTCTCCTTTGGCACTCTGATTATATCATCCCATTCTCTTCTGGCATGTAGGGTTTCTACTGAGAAATCCACTAAGAGACATATTGAATGTTAATGTATTTCTTTTCTCTAGCTGTTTTCAGTATCCTCTCTTTGTCTTTGGCTTTTGATAATTTGATTGTAATGTGCCTTGGGATGTTTCTCCTTGGACTGAATGTGGTTGGCAACTCCTGACCTTCCTCTGACTGGATGCTGTCATCTCTCTCCATACTTGGGAAATTTTCAGCCATTATGTCCTTGAACGTGCTTTCTACATCTCTTCCTTTTTCTTCTCCTTTGGGTATGCTAATTATGTAAAAGTTATTTCACTTGAGGGAGTCCCATATTTGCTGTATTTTTGTTTCACTTTTTTATTCTGTTTTTCTTTTTGCTCCTCCTGTTTGGTAATTTTACATGTTTTACCTTTGAGCTCACTGATTCTTTCCTCAGTTTGATTAAGTCTGCTGTTGGAGCTTTCTATGAGGGAGTCCCATATTTGCTGTATTTTTGTTTCACTTTTTTATTCTGTTTTTCTTTTTGCTTCTCCTGTTTGGTAATTTTACATGTTTTACCTTTGAGCTCACTGATTCTTTCCTCAGTTTGATTAAGTCTGCTGTTGGAGCTTTCTATTGAGTTTTTTGGTTCAGACAATTTATTCCTTATTTCTAGAATTTCTTTTTTTTTCTTTTAATAGACTCAATTCCTTTGTTAATTTTCTCATTCTGCTCCCAGATTATTTTCCAGATATCATTTAATTTTCTATCTGTACTTTCTTGTGATTCCCTGAACATTCTTAAGAAAATTATTCTGAATTCTCTGTCAGACATTTCATAAATCTGCTGTTCCTCTGGGTTCATTGCTGGCGCTTCGTTTCCTTTGTTGGTGTCATATTTCTCTGTTCTTTCTCAATATTTCTGTCTTTATGTTGATGCCTGGGCATTTGAAGAGACTGCTACCTCTTCTAGGTTTTAGGTGTTCTTTGATGGTATTAGACATTTACTGGTTAACATCAGAGCTTTGCCTCTGATCTGGGGGTGGGGGGGTGTTGTTGTGTTTTTTGGATTTCTGTCTTTATGTTGATGCCTGGGCATTTGAAGAGACTGCTACCTCTTCTAGGTTTTAGATGTTCTTTGATGGTATTAGACATTTACTGGTTAACATCAGAGCTTTGCCTCTGATCTGGGGGTGGGGGGGTGTTGTTGTGTTTTTTGGTTTTTTTTTTCAGTTTTGTGTTGGATTATCATCCACCACTTAAACTGGATATTAGTACTGGAACTAATTTGTTATGTTTGGTGAATTACAGAATTGGGGGAACTTCCTGTGGGAACCTACACTTGAGCCCTGTGGTTGAGCTAAATTGTTGCTTTGCTGCTGATTCTCTGGGAAGGATTTTTGTGCTGCTAATGTTTTAGTTGGCCTTTTAATCACTTCTGGGTCTTGTGAAGTCAGATACACCTGGGCTGTGTGGAAATTCTGGCCTGTGACTGAGTCTTTCCAGCAAACTTAGCCCCCTGCAGTTCTATATTCCTGACCAGTCTCCACTGTGTGGGCCTGCACAAATCAGAAGTCAGATAAGTTGCCCACACTGCACCCCAATGTTCCTCCAGCAGGTCAGCTTCTCCCTGCACTCCAAATGCTTCTTGTGGGGTTGGCTGTGTACTGGTCCCTCATGATGATTCACCAGTCTCTGGATGGCTCCTTTCTTTGCTTGTCTGTGGCACCTTGCTCCTATGTGGGTCTACGGGAACCCTGTCAGTGGTCTCACTGGCCTAGGAGCTGATATAGTGTACTCTGAGGCCCTCTTCTCCTCTGCAGACTCCCAGCAACTTCATGCAAAGGGCACAACTGTGGCTTTTATAAGCTCCTGCTCTGTGTGCTACAACTTCTTTCTGCCTCTCACTGGAGCAGGCCCTGAAGTGGTTGGGGCTCGAAATGGTCACAGTGGTCCCATCTTTCTCTCATCATGGCTTCTCAAACCTTCACAAACTCCTCACATCTCTCCTACTTTTCCTCTGAGCTCCAGTGGTCCCAGGTTGGCAGTCTTTGCTTTTTAATAGCTGTAAATTGATCAATTGTGGGAGAGAATGATGCTGGGGACTGTCTAATCCATCATGATGGTGACTTCCCATTCCCCTTTTCTAAGACCATGGATGACATAGCTAATTGATTTGTCTTCTTTCTTGCTGAGCCTGTACTTGGCCTCACAATTCTTCTGAACCCAATGGTGATAGAAAATGAGATGAATCTATTAGGCATTCTCACTCTAAGCAATTTACTTGAATTTATCTCTCCTTAGCATTTGAGTCATTCCATGGAATTGCTTGGCTGCTGATTTCATTTGTGTTCATTTGTTCATAGAGTTGGTGTTAGGTATTTTGATTTTGTGAAAGATAAAGCTCTTAGCCCTCTATGCCATTAGAAATCATGGGTTTAGGATAAGGAACCATCTTATTTACCTCAAGAGCTGTCAGTACTGGGTTTGTATTATAACCAGGTTGTGACATATCTAAGACAAGGTGGTGTTGTCCACATAAACATGCTAAGTCACCTTTTCACAAGCATGAGGATATCTTTCCACTCATGCTTACACAGACCCTGTCCAAACAGGGAGAACCAAGCAGAGGCCTTGAAAAACATTTGGAAGTTCTAATAAGGCCTTAAACAGGTGTCATGTGATGCATAGGGGAGGCTGAAGAAACTCCCCAGTCTTTCCAATTAGGAGGTTTCTATGATGGAAGCAGCATGGCTGTGACTTTCCATATTACTCTTCTAAATGCCCACGTGTGTTTGTGCATTAGCTAAATGGCGAAGCCATCTGCACCAGGCTTTAGGAAATAGATCTGAGTGATGACAGAGGCAGAGTATGTGAGCATCTCATTGATCCATGAATTAAAAGTGGGTTCCAAGTTTTCTGGTGAGAGTCAAGGCTCAGCTAAAGAAAAACAGGACTGAACAGAAGAGAATTCTGTGGGAGTTAAAGACCAGGATAAACCTGTTCTTGAAGGAGTCTGAGGAATAACGCAAGAAGTTCTGGGAAATGAAAACACAGAGATAGAGATGGAGGCTCAGAGATTCAGAGACATGGAGGGCACAAAGAGAGATATGAAAGTCAAATCTGGAGACAGAGAGATGGAAAGATAGAGATGCGAAACTTGGAGTCAAAGAAATTCCCACTGGCTCACACAGATAGCAGAAGCATGTAGGGACAGTGACATAGGGAAAGCACATGCAGGCCCAAACAGAGTGATCCAGGAGACAGAGGCAGAGGAACCAAAGAGAGATAAGGATGTGGACACATAAAGAGAGATCCACAGAGCCTGAACTGGAGATGGATCAACACACCCAGCGAAGTCAGAGACTTGCAGGGATCTGAGGGACAGAGCCACTGACTTGTGGGAGGGATGGAAATTGCATATAATTGCAACAGTGATCCTTTTGTTTAGTTCCCAAGGCAGCCTGCACAGTGCAGGAATAGCTGCAAGACCAAAGGAGCACCATTGCTCCCCAGTGGCTGGGGCTCAGGGAATGTTTGGTTTGGACTGGAAAAAATATTTTGTAGATAAAAACTTGAGGAGGCCTAGAATGACTGGGCAAGGATCCAAAACCAGAGATTCTCTCAGGAGGGTTCCTCTCCAAATGGAATCAAGCTTGACCCTGTGCTTACTCTGGTTACTCTTGAAATCATAAAATGCTGGTTTAGGGTGATTGTCTGTGGACTGTGGTCGCCATTGGCAACCTACCATTGTGGGCTAGTACAGGGGACAGAGAAGGCTACAGGAAGCTACAGCTGCAAGAAAGAGTCCAGACTTTGGGGGACGTAAAAAATACAGGTAGATTCTTGTTTTGCAACCTACCATTGTGGGCTAGTACAGGGGACAGAGAAGGCTACAGGAAGCTACAGCTGCAAAAAAGAGTCCAGACTTTGGGGGACGTAAAAAATACAGGTAGATTCTTGTTTTATTAGTTATCTCTACTCCAGTCCATGGTTCACATGACACCTCTAATCAGTGTCAATTTATCTCACTGGTTAAGAAGAGTTGGGCATACGGGGACTGAGAGAGTCTGAGGGTGATTAAGGCAAATGCATTACCAGTGTTGGTGTGGTGGAGAGCTCACTGGCTGAAGGAAGGAACTTGAGTTCTGGTCTTGGCTTTGCCTCAACTTGGGGCACTTCAACAAACATTTAAACACCTGCTCTTTGTCAAGTAGTATGCTCAGATGAAGACAGAGAAGTCCTGCTCCTAAGGAATTCACTGTTAAAAGGTCTTGACTGTGCTCTAGCCTAAAGCAGATGGCCAAAAACCTCTTAGCAGAGGGCCAAGTTCTCCCGGGTTTCCTGTAAATATCTGGTGGCTTCCTCTTCCTCTTTCTTGGAGTACACACGTACACAGGGGACCCACACATGCACACCCCCATGCGCCTGTGCACATGCACTTCACACTGATTAGGAGCCACCAGCTTGGCCCTCCTGCTGTGTCCCCCTCGTCTTTTCCCAGGGGACACTGGCTCAGGCCCCAGGCAGTCCCCGTCTCCCATTTCCAGGCTTTTCCTTCCAGGCTTTGTCCCCTCCCCAGGATGGCCTCCCTTCCTGGGCCTCTGCAAAGTCCCCTCCCCTGGGGGGCATCTCCTGGCCCCCACCAGGAGTCGTCCTGTGAGCTCCGTCCTTGCCGTTTCCCTTGCCTTGTCCCGTCTATCACAGGGTGGCACACTTTGTATCAAGGGCCAGATGATAAATATTTCCGGCTTAGTGAGTCAGATGGGCTCTACCGTACACACTCAGCTCTGTAGGGCACAAGCTGCCTCAGACGACAGGTGCATGAATGTATGTGGCTGTGCCTCAGTGAAACGATACTTGTCGTGGACACTGGGACTTGCATTTCACATGATTTTCATGTCATGAGTATTATTCTTCTCCTGATTTTTCCAACCACTAAGACAACGTAAAAACAATTCTTAGTTCATGGTCTGTACAAAAATAGGTGGTGGGCCACCGCTTGCCAACCCCTGACCTATCAGATTGGGAAGAATGTGAGTTACATAGTCCTTTAAAAAATTCCTTGCAGTGATTTTCCTGTAGCAGGTGCTCAATAAATTTAGCTTGATTTCCACGTGACCTGAACATCTAAGCAGAGCAAGGAAAAAAAGAGCAGAGGCCCAGGCACGTGGAAAATCAGAGTGCAGGTTCAACAAACACACACAGAGGTGCTGAACAAACCTTTGCAACTGTGCTTAGTTTGGTGTGTGCGTTTTCTGGACCTGGGAATAAGTGTGCTTGGCCTTTCCCTGGGAGGAGCAAAATGCTCCTAGAGCCTTGGCACCCCAAGGTTTCTTCTCTGGGGAAGGCCTTTTCTGTTTTCTGGGGTCTACCTCCCACAGGAGGCAGGGAACCCCCAACGCCAGTGGCTTGCTGTAGACTTCCCTTTCTGGGAAAGTGCGATCCCAGCATCTCATTCCATAGATTGATGGAGAATACATCCCAGGCATGGCTTAGCAGGTCTTCAGAGTGGCTCTATCCATGGCGGCCACTAGCCACATGCAGCTGTTCAAATTCAAGGTGAAATTAAATAAGATGAAAACTTCAGTTCCTGAGTCATGCCAGTCACATTCCAAATGCTCGACAGCCACATGTGGCCAGCAGCTGACCTATTGGATGGCATGGGACATCCCACCATCACAGAAAGTTCTGCTGGGCACTCTTCCTCTTGAGAACAAGAGATGGGTCCAGTTCAGAGATGTTTGGCCGTGACACTTGGAGCTTAGGACCCCAGGGGCCAAGATTTGGGGGAGTCCGGGCTTTGGGGGAAGAGGACTTTGGGGAGTTGGAATGGTAGAAGATTGCAGCAGGTTATTCGACCTGGCCAGCCTGAATCAACCAGTGAGTGTTTCCCAGAGCCTTTCGTGCCCATGACTGGAAAGCTCGCTCCCAACTCCCCTCCCTC
>NW_007729533.1:84298-103615 GCF_000696425.1 Galeopterus variegatus | reverse complement strand
AAATATATATATATATATATATATATATTGGTGGCTGGCTGGTAAGGGGATCTGAACCCTTGATATTGTTGTTGTCAGCACCACCCACTACCAACTGAGCTAACCAGCCAGCCCAAAAAAATATTTTTAAAAGACTGGAAAGAAATTTAACAATGTCATTTTAGGCAGTATCATGCAGCTGACTTGTTTCGTGCTTTTCTTTTTTCCAAATTTTCAGTAATTAATATACATTACCATTATTTTTAACTGTTTATTATGAATAATTTTGGATATAAGGAAAGTAAGAAATAGTATAAATAATAGTATACATTATACCCACGTTTAAATAATACCCATATTTTAGGCTGAATAATTTTTAACCTTTGACATATTTTTTCTTTATTTATATACTTTTGGATGAACAGTTTTAAGGTAAATTACAGATATCATGACACTTTAACCCTAAATAATTCAACATATGTCTAGAAAGTAACATTCTCTTAAATAACTATCATACTGTTATCAAAACAAATTGAGTTATTGCTGTTATGCTTTTTTAAGTTAAAAACACTTTTAAACAAAGAAGGTCTAACAACAGGTAAGGGGCAAACACTACTGGGCAGGGGGCCGGGGAGCACGTCTGCAGAGAAGCTGGTGCTGAACAAGTCACACCATCGAGACCTGGGATGGGGACTGTGCTTGGTTCACAGCAGTCCATACCGGAGTAGGAGCAGAAGTATACGGGCTCAGAATAGAAACATGCCATCTAGAGGAGTTTGTAGGAGCCAGAAATTAACCCAGGCTTTTTTAAAAAATAAAATAAGTAGAAAAGTCTATGGGTATGGTTATGAAAGTACAACTACAAGAAGAAAGCCAGGTGGAAGCTTCTCCCAGAACGAGGCTGACTGAGGGAGAGACCAGAGCCAGGCTGGGTGCTCGGTGACCAAATGGGTCCTGGAGGCTGGGTGGGTCTGAGTCTACGTGGGGTCTTTTTATTTTCTGAATCCTTGTGTATTTTTCCACTTTTACTCTTTTATTTATGCCATTTTCCCTGTATGAAATGTCATATTTTCTGACTTCAACTGACAAAAATCGTATCAGTGCCAAGGCCATCTTCTCCCCATCCAGTGTCTCCCTCCCTGCCTGCCATATATAGGGTGTCTTAACTAGACACTGTTACAGCCCTCGGCCCACACTGTGCTGCATTCTCACTGCACATGCACGTGCACTCTCTGTCTCTGCACAGCCGTTTCTTCCTTATTTTAATGTCCCCCACGCTGCCTTGAATAATGTCATCATTCAACAGACAGATCTATAAATGAATGGAAGAGGGAACGAACGAAACAAAATGACCCCATCCAATGTGGAGAAACTGTGCGACAGATTTCCAGATGTAAGTAGAAGGAAGTCACCATAGGAGGAACAGAAAAACACAACAACCAAAGAGGAAATTCACTCAAGTCAAGGAGAGATCGAACTGCACACTGGTTATATACAATCAAACAGCCACAGAAGAATCACCTTCCATTTTTGGAATCCAAGATTACAGAATTGTGCACAGAAGAGGAACAAGGTTCATTGCTCCAGGTGGTGTCACAGCTCTATAAACAGGTCCCATTGAAGTTTTGACTTTACTATATTTTTCTCAGCCTATTCAATTTTTATAGTTCTGAAAATGAAATCTACTCAGAACTCAATAAGGTCTTGATTTATTAGGATATTTTCCTGGCTTTGTGTGCACGTGTTTGTGAATTAAGTGAAAAATAGAAAGAATAATGTCTTTTATAATAAACTTTTCTGCTTGTGTAATCTTAGAAATTTCTTTTCTTCTCTTGGTTTGCACAAGCACTAATAAGTCGCACGAATATAATAAGAAGAGAGATGTTTGATGAAAATCAGGAAGTTACATTAGTAGTCAAGCACATGGGCTCTGGAGCTAAACTGGATTTGAAGGTTCCTAGCATGTCACCTTGGGCATGTGATAAAAACTCTGTCCTTCACTTTTCTCATATGTAAATAAGGATCACACTAGTAATAATATCTCACAGTGGTGTGGGAATTAAATAAGTTCATACATGCAAAGGGCTTAAAATAGTGCCTGGCACATGGTAAGCATCTAATAATTCCTAATTTCCATTATTAGAATGTGTGCCTTTGGTCAGTGGGCTCTGTGAAGTAGCATAGCACAGTGGAAAGGACCTCAGCTCCTGGTTAAGCTACTAGCCATGTCCCTCAGGTCCACTACTCAAGAGGCCTGTGACCTGGAGAGTGCACTTAACTTATTTGAAGTCACTCTTTGCATGTATGAAATGAGTATGGTAAGACCATATTGAAAGTGTCATTATGAAAGCTAAATGACAATACATACGAATGGCATGGTGCTGGCTCATACTAGGTGGTCAATAAATAATAACTATCACAACTGGTTTGTGAAATAAGCATGGGCTCTGGACCCAGATATTCTGAAACTTCAGGAAACCTGATTTCTCTGCTCTTGAATCTCCTCATATGTGAAGTTAGAACACTAATGCCTTTTGAAGTCCAGAGCTAGTGATGAAAAATGTCTGCCTCATAATAGGGGCTCATTTTGTTTATCGTCATTTATTTCCGAGGTCAGCAAACCCCTAGCTGAGGACCACCTCCTGCCAGCCACCTGTTTTAGTATGAACTGAGAGCCAAGAATAGTTGTACATTTTGAAATGCTTGCGGGAAAAAAGAAGAGAAATATTTTGTTTCTCATGAAAATTACAGGAAATCCACGTTTCAGTGTCCATGAGTTATGTTTTGTTTGAACATCACCACAGTCATTTGTTTCTGTATTCTCTAGCAATCGTTACACAGCAATGGCAGATGAGAGTAGTTGTGGCAGACCAGAAGGCCTGCAAAGTTTAAAATATTTATTACCTGGCCCTTTATAAAAAAAAGTTTTGCTGATCTCTGTTCTACTCTAACCTTCTCTTCTATGTGAAGATTAAGGGGCAGAGAATTGAAGAACTTTTATTTATTTAAATATCCAGAGCTTAAAATCTAGTTTTTTGGCACTGGTAAACCCAGCCAAACAACTGATACTTTATTATAAAATTTGAGATTTAGGAAAGTATATGAAAAAGGAATACTTACTATATTTCTCACCTGAGGCAATATGTCTGATTTCATAATTTGAATATTTAATTTAAAATTATCCAAAATGTTGTTATTTTACAGTATCCCTTTTGTGTCTGGAGTTATATATATAACAATACTATTTCCACATTATCTTGTAGGAACTTTTGCTATAGCCAAAGAATTGCCAGAATTTTAAATAATTAACTGACTAGCAATTCTATACCAGTTTGTTACCTATGTGATATCTCTTATATCTATTACTTTTTTTATTTTTCCATTTCTTCATTTTGAAAGTAGCAAATGGCATGACCACTGTCCCCAGCCCACCTCTTCTCACCCACCATTCTCCACAACCCTCGCCCAGTACCCTGCCCCACTCCCTACCTCCTCCCCCCCAATCCCATACTGTCAAAGTAGAAGGAAACTGAGCAACGATTTAAGATGGTTTTGTTTCTTCTTTGCTTTTGGACATATTAATGCATTTAGAATGAAAGAAAATAAATATTTTTAGACTGACACTCTATAAATGAGACATGGGCTCTGTTGCTCCGGCAATTCTTGCCATGTGATGCCCTGGTCAACATGGGACCCTGTACAGCGCCCCAACCCAGATGAAGGCCCTCACCAGATGTACACCCTAGACCATGGACTTCCCAGCCTCCCAAACTGTAAGAAGTAAATTTTTTTTCTGTATAAAAATACATAGATAAATGAGACATGGAAATGCATCTGAGTTGCTTGATTTAGGTACTTTAGAAAATAAACCTGTGCTCCGAACAAGTCATGTATGTTCTTGAAAAGCAAGCGATGGATTTGCTGCAGTTCAGGGTCAATGTACAGGACTTACGCATTCCAGAGCCTGAAGAAAAATAGGGACCCAAGAACAGAGACTTATGATACCTCTCTAATTTAACTACTACATTATCTGTTTATTTCTATCAAAAACGTAAATATAAGAATTTAAATACTCAAATAACCTATTAAAAATAATTTTAAAATTACGTCATTAAAACCAGCCACCTTTTATCTATCAACTACATTAAATCATTTTGTTCTTATGGGGCTTTTAACAAACTGAATTAATCAGGTTTGGTACAGATCATACCTCGCCAGTGGGTTAAAGTTTCAAAGAAAAAGTTTTATTTATATTCAGAATTCTGCCAGAGGAAACAAGTTATTGTCAAAATTTCTGAAACTATTACCTATGAAAAGTATGTAAGTGATGTGCTGGAGGGAC
Source organism: Galeopterus variegatus (assembly GCF_000696425.1). NCBI lineage: Eukaryota > Metazoa > Chordata > Mammalia > Dermoptera > Cynocephalidae > Galeopterus > Galeopterus variegatus. The sequence continues at coordinate 99,294 of NW_007729533.1, read as the reverse complement.
AAGTACTGGGTCAGTTTCATTATTAAATATCTGATTTTGCAAGCTGAATGTTAAATTCTTGGCAGATTGAAGTTGTCCATGATGGGAGTATTTATACCTGGAAATTAGGCAAATTCTAGAAAGCAGGGCTTCCTCCACCTCATTGCCGCACCCCAGGTGGTATTCCAGCTCATCACTGAGTATGTTTAAATAAACCATGCAACTGGGAGTTCTTTTGGGAGGAAGAATAAAAATGTTTTAAAACTGATTATGGTAATGGTTGTACCACTCTTTAAAGTTGCTAAGAATTATTGAATTGTACACTCAAAATGGATGAGTTTTATAATATGTGAAATATACTTCATTAAGGTTGTTAACCAAAATGTCCCCAAACCAACCAACAAAATGCTAACATTTATTAGTGGTTTTTAAGATTCAAGTACACACCCAACAGACTCAAAATGAAAAATAAAGCCACATTTACTCAACACTTTTGGTGAATATATATTCTATGCAGTGAATCCCCAACCTCAGTCTCATTGTGGAATCACTTGGAGAATTTTAAAAGAAAACCCTCTCCTCCAGAGATACTGACATCATTTGTCTGATATGCAAACCTGGACACCAGGAATTTTTAAAAACTTCTTGGTTTGTTCTAGTGCACAGTCAAGGTTGAGAATTAGGACGAAAGAGCAGTGTCCCCAGATATTTGCAGGGGTTCATTATTATGGAAATGATCCTCACATGTTTGAAAGATTTCCAGGCCTTCTGAAATAGAGATTTCTGGACATAGACGAATCTTTATGTGTGTGCATGACTCTGGGTTTTGTATTGAATGTCTATTCTTTGCACATGGAGGGAAGGCATAGTTCTATTTTCCCTGTGGGGTTTATCTGTGGTCACTTCCTGCTTTGGGGATCCTGGTTGTCTAATTGATCTTTGTCATATAAGTGTGTACCAACAGCACACAAGTAGAGTTTGGGTTCAAGTATTGTTTGCTAAATTAAAGGATCAGAATTGAATATCTCCTCTATCTCTCTTCTTCTCTGGGAGCCTTTTACCTCTTCTGTTTGGGGTTTCAATCCAAAAGGATAGAGACATCTTGGAATTCTGACTTCCTAATAAGGGGTGTTCCCTTGAATGAAAATTCTAGCTGTTATATCTGATTTGCCATATGAAGGTACAGTTCAATTCTGAGACCTCAATTTTAAAATGTAAAGAAGGGTACTATTGGGAACTTTTTACAGTAACACAACACAAAAAGACACAATCTGCAGACTTAACCCAAAGAGATTTTATCTCTATTTCTTTTTTTTTTTTTTTCTAGTTAAGGACAAGACTTTTGCAGGTTGGAATCCCAGCTTTGTCATTTGATTGATGTGTGGCTGATAAGTTATTCAAACTTGTTTTGTGCTCTTTTTTGTTCTTTATGAAATGGAGATGACAACAGTTTCAATGTCATTAAGTTGTTGTGAAGATTTAGAGATATTTATCCAGGCAGAGGTACAGGTTTGCCCTCCTGAAGCAGAGGTGTCAAAATCAGCCTCATCAGGATATTCCCAGTGCTTTAGATGTAAGGTTAAGTTTCTCAAAGAAATCCCGTATTCCTCTCTTGTGTAATGTGTGCTTCTTTTATTAAATACCCTGATGAGTCATCTCATTTAGGTCCCTTCTTAAAGACAGGGCTTTGATGACTCCATGTACCTAAACTTACCTGTTTGAGTCAGAAATTTTATATTCTCCCTGAATTGGTATTTAAAAGGCTCAAAGTTGCTCCTACAGACATGCATACATACTACAGCTCACAAATACAGTGTCAGAAGGAAACCCATAAGTGAGATTTCTACAGAAACTTCCTCATTCTCTCTGTTTTGAAAAAGTCCCTTTCACATGCAGTAGGGTGTGCTTTTCTGTTTATCTTACCAGCAACACAGTCTTCTTACTGTCCATAACTCAAAACTCTTTAACAGCACATTTATGCATAAACCAGAGCAATATCAAAGAAACCAAGCAAAAGCAGCTCATACAACCCAATTCTATCCCTATTCTCAAAGAATATCCAACATTTAATTTTTGTCCTATTTTCTCCACCTACCTGTTTTCACATCTGGAAAAGTAAGATAGGCTTTTACAATGGAATTAGTCCCAAACAGAAAGATACGTAACAGACACAAATGAATAAAGTGGGAAGGATAGAATATGGGGCGGCAGAGAAAAACGAATGCTGAAGATAATCATTAATCAAAGAGTGCATTCGGGTGGGAGTGGGCAGTTAACATCTGCCCAGAAGCACTTTGAAGAGATCTGCTCTCTTACCCCAAGTCCTGCAGCAGCTCAGCGTCTCCATCCGATCTGCTCCACAGATCTGAGAGGTCCCGGGTGCTCATCTTTCTTTCTAGGATTTCTCCTCTGCCCATTCGCGTCCTTCACATCCACTCAACCCCTGCCAGGTACTGTGGGAAAGAGGCAGAGACAGAGAGAGAGACAGATTCAGCAGCTCCTCACGCTTTCTCCTCAGTGAGAGGAGCGGTTGTGGCTGCAAGTCTCCAACCAGCAAGGAAATGAAACTTGGTGACTCCTCCCACTGACACTCACCGCCCTGGCCCTGAGGCACTGGCAGGAGGGTTCCGTCAGTCAGGAAGTATGCAAACGCAGGTAGCTACCCCTGAGGACACCCACACTGCATCACGCAACAGGCGGTTTCTGTCAAAGGAAATAAAGAGGAGACCACCCACTTGGGGTTGGACTATTAGTTTCAACTCTTTGTATGAGGTCAAGCCATAGCTCCTCCCCAATGCCATCAGCCTCTGGTGTGCAGAGAAGGGTGCAGGCACTCACTCACCTCTTTTCTTTTTGTCTGACACACAAACATATGGAACACCAAGGAAGCTTCTATGTCAAGAACCACCTTTACAGTGGGTAATGAAATCAAACAACCGGTTAGACCCAGAAGGTTTTTTTCAGCACATTCCCAATATTTCTACTTAATTACCCAAGCTTTCCAACATACCCTTGATGCTCAGGTTGGGGATGATTCAGAGACAATTATTGTTTTCTCCATGGAAGAAGGATTAGGTGAGAAAAAGGTAGGAAGAAGTTGTAGGGGGCCATCCTGGTGCCCAACTAATGGGGAACATTAGGACTCCTGCAGTCTTCAAGCTTCACTTCCTTCACTGGGCCTACTTACACCCTATATGGCTTTGAGTCCAGATTCACGCGCAGAGAAGAGATTCTGCCTGGAATCCTAAAGGGAAAGTTCAGTGACTCTGAATCCTTGAGAAGTGGAATAAGGTGCAGTGATAAATGAATAAAGAACATGGGAAGAACATGCTTGTGCTTCTCTCTCTCTCTTTCTCTCTCTCTCTCATCACTCCCTGACTCACTCAGGGTTCAGCACTGTACTCTTCCTCTTGCGTCTCCCAGTGTGGGATGAGGACTAGCAGCAAGCAGAGCTGTTCTTAAAGGCCTTAGATTGTTGCAGGAGGCCACTCTCTGCCTAGCTTTATCCTGTCTTTAAGATTCTTCCCCATTACCTCCATTCACCAAGTGATTTGTGAGTAACCCTGGTTACTCTGGTTGCCAGTGAGAAATTCCTAAGTGTCTAGAGACAGCCTGGGAGAGACCAAGCTCTGACAACACACACGCAACTGATTTACATGAACATTTAACATCTTTTTGGCTACAGTTTGTTCAGAGAGGAACACAGGGTTCACTTGAACAGAACAGAGAGGCCAGTCAAGGCCAGGGAGGTGCAAAATGTACAGACCGTAGAGAGAGGAGAACAGCCTGTGCACGAGATTTCCTGTTCCCTTTCTTTAGCCCTATGTCAAGTGTTTTAGTATCTATATCACTCCCATTTTAGCAAATTCCATTTTTCCCCTCAACATCCTTTTCCCCCCAGGAAAGTGGCAGAATTTACCAAGTTCACCCCCTCTTTCCTTTTTCAATGTTCTTGCCCTTCTCCCTTTCTCATTTTGCTGTCCCATCTCTTGCCCTCTCCTTTGGTGTTATTCTTCCATTTTGTCACTTATTCCATTTTTCCCAGGATCCCTCCCTCCCTCACCACCCCTTTTTCTACTAACTGCACATTCAGTATTACAGTGGAACCTTGATGGCTTCAACAAAATGCCAAACATTTGTAAAAATATTTGATTATATGTTTTACATTAGATTGTTCAGATGATACAATTTTTAATTAAAAGGAGCTCAATTTTTACTTCCAAATACCTTCTAAATGAGTGCAAGGTATATTTTTTAAAATCACATAACTCACTTCTTATTTATTTCAATAATCTCTTTTCAGTAGTGCGGATTCACAGCACTGAATGTTTTCAACACTGGTACTTGACATAGAAATGGACACAAACAATAGAGTTAATTTTAATAGTTTTGTAGAATTTTCTCTTTTGCTGAAAATAAATTTTACTTATCAAGAAGTGTTTGGCCTTTATTGAAATCATCATCACATTCAGATCATAATTTTCTCATAAAGAGAACCTAGGGAGAACTATTTTGTCCATATTTGAAATTTTTCTTTAGAAGAAAGGGCTTTTAATACTCGGTACCCCCCTAATGAGAACCTTTTAAAATAAACTACTCCATACATTTTAAGACTCTTTTTGATCTTTTTCTAATTTATTTACCTTTACAGAGAGCCCAAATATCATAATGTCTGCCTTTTCACTGGTCACCCAGCAATGGCAGTCCTACTCAAGCTCTCAGCAGAAGGAATTTTCCTCTGAGTTCCTATGGTTAACTGCTATTATCTAAGCATGATCTCTTTTTCTCCATCATTTCTGTTAGTAGCATTTCCTAGGATACATTCTTGAAAGGGAAACTATATTAGTTCATTCTGTGTTGCTTATAACAAAATACGTGGAACTGGGTAATTATAAAGAAAAACAAGGGCCGGCCCGGTGGCGCACTGGATAGTGCGCCGCTTGGGAAGCGCGGCGGCGCTCCCGCCCGAGGGTTCGGATCCCACATACAGACCGGTTCCCGCTCACTGGCTGAGCGAGGCGCGGGAGCAACACCGAGGGTTGCGATCCCGTTGCCGGTCCCCGGTCCGGTACGGGGGCAACACTGAGGGTTGCGATCCGTTGCCGGACACGGAAAAAGACAAAAGACAAAAAAAAGAAAAAAGAAAAAGAAAAACAACATTTACTGCTTACAGTTTCTGAGGCTGGGAATTCCAAAGTCCATCTGGTGGTGGTGACAGTGGCCCAGAGGTCTCACATTGCAAGATAGTGGAAGCAGAGAGAGCAGAGAGAGAAAGACAGACTCTCCTCTTCTTTTAAAGCCCTCAGAACCACACCCCTGACCGCCATTTTTAATCCATTCACTATGGCATGGTCCTACAGTCCAATCACTTCTTCAAGGCTCCACCTTTCAATAACAATAATAGGACTTCCCACCCTCTTAACAGTCACAGTGGGGGCCAAGTTTCTAATCCATAAAACTTGGGGAACACAACTCAAGCTTCAATGAGTTTTGGGGGGACATAATTTAATCCAATACAGAAACCTAGGCTTGGGGTTACCATGGATTAAGATTACCATAATGCACACCATTGCCTGAAAAAGAATTCCAAATAATAATCTTAAGGAAACTCAACAAGATGTAAGAAAATACAGATAAATGACACAACAAAATGAGAAAAACAATTCAGGATCTGAAGGAGAAATTCAAAGAGATAGATACCATACAAAACAAACAAACAAACAAACAAATCTTGGAACTGAGGAATTAATTAAATGAAATTTAAAAAATACAACTTAGTGCTTAAGCAACAGGCTAGATCAAGCAGAAGTAGGAATTTCTGAACATAAAGACAGGTTTTCGAAACAACTTGGACAGAAAATAAATAAATAAAAGTAAAAAAGAATGAAGAAAGCCTATGACATCTATGGACAATTTTATGCATACAAATATCATGTTGTGGGTGTTCCAGAAGGGAAAGAGAATGGAAAAGTCACTGAAAACCTATTAAACAAAATAATAGCTTTAAACTCCTCAAGTATTGGGAGAGATATGGGCTTTTAGCTGCAAGAGGATCAAAGATCCCCAAACAGATTTAACTCTAAAATCTCATCTCTGAGACACATTGTAGTCAAATTGTCAAAAGTCAAAACAAAGAGGAAATTTTGAAAACAGCAAGAGAAAAGCATCAAGTCACCTGCAAGGGAATCCCTATCAGATGAACAGCAGATTTCTCAGCAGAAATCATATAGGCCAGGAGAGAGTGAGATAATATTCAAGGTGCTGAAAGAAAAAAACCTGCCACCCAAGAATACTATACACAGCAAAGCTATGCTTCAGAATGAAGGAGAAACAGAGTCTTTCCCAGACAAACAAAAACTGTGGGAATTCACTGCCATGAGACTGGCTCATTAAGGATTAAGAAATCCTTAACGGAGTCCTACATCTGGAAGCAAAAGAATGATAACTACCATCATGATAACATTTGAAAGAATGAAACTTACTGGTAGAGCAGATACACAAATGAGAAAGAACACACACACACACACACACACACACACACCCCAAAACAGCAAAGACAAAAAATTAAAGAGAAAGAAAGGAACAAAAAAGATATATAAAACAACCCTAAAAATTAATAAAATGGAAGGAGTAAGGCAATACTTTTCAATAACAACTTTGTAAATAGATTAAATTCCCTATTTAAAAGACATAGACTGGCTTAATGGATTACAAAAAAAGACCCAACTATATGCTGCCTACAAGAAACTTACTTCATCTGTAAAGACACACATAAACTAATAATAAAGGGATGGAAAAATATATTCCATACAAATGGGAACCCAAAATGAGAAAGAGTAGCTATATTTATATCAGATAAAATAGACTTTAAACCAAAAACTATAAAAAGAGACAAGGACATTAGATAATGATAAAGGGATCAATTCAGCTAGAGGACATAACAATTGGTAATATATATGCACTTGACATCAGAGGACCCAGATAAAAAAGCAAATATTATTGGATCTGAAGAAAGAAGTAAACCCCAATACAATAATAGGGACTTTAACAGCATTCTCTCAGCATTGGAGAGATCATCTAGACAAAAAAATCAACAAAGAAATATTGGATTTAAACTGCACCATAGACCAAATGGACTTGATAGATATTTACAGAACATCTCATCCAGCAACTGCAGAATATATCTTTTTCTCATCACATGTAGATCATTCGCCAGGATAGACTACATGTTAGGCCACAAATCAAGTCTCAAAAAATTTAAAATAATTGAAATCAAATCAAGTATCTTTTCAGACCAAAACAAAATAAAACTAAAAGTCAATAACAAATGAAACTTTAGACACTGTACAAACACATGGAAATTAAACAACATGCTCTTGAAAGACCAATGGGCCAAAAAAGAAATTAAGCAGGAAATAAAAATTAATTATTGAAACAAATGAAAATGGAAGCACATCATACCAAAACCTATGGGATACTGTAAAAGCACTACTAACCAACTGAGGTGTTATAAGTCTGTGCTCTAACCAACTGCAAAAGTAGTACTAAGAGAGAAGTTTATTACAATAAGTGCTAGCATAAAAAAGTAAAAAGATTTCAAATAAACAAATTAAATATTGTGTCTCAAGGAACTAGAAAAGCAAGAACAATTTAATCCCAAAATTTGTAGATGAAGATAAATAATAAAGATCAGAGCACAACTAGGTGAAATATGGACCAAAAAGAAAATAATAGTAATAACAAAGATTGATGAAACAAAAGTTGGCTTTTTGAAAAGATAAACAAAATTGACAAACCATTAGCTAGACTAAGAAAAAAAGAGGAGACCTATATAATGAAAATCAGAAATGAAAAAGGAGACACTACAAATGATATCACAGAAATACAAAAAATTATTAGAGACTATTATGAACAACTATACACCAACAAATTTGAGTTGAGAATCTGGAGGAAATGGAAAATTTCTGGACACATGCAACCTACCAAGACTGAAGCAAGAAGAAATAGAAACCTGAACAGACAAATAACAAGTAATGAGATTGACTCAGTAATCAGCAGTATCCCAACAAAGAAAATCCCAGGAAATCTACTAGAAAAGTACAGGCCAATATCTCTGATGAACATAGATGTAAAAATTCTCAACAAAATCCTAGTAAATGGAATTCAAGAGCACATCAAAAAGGTAATACACCATGATCAAATAGAATTTATCTCAGGGATGCAAGGATAATTCAACATATGCAAAACAATAAATTTGATATATCACATCAACAAAAACCATATGATCATCTCAATAGATACAGAAAAAGCATTTAATAAAATTCAACACCCTTCATGATAAAAACTATCAACAAATTAGATATAGAAATAAAGTATCTCAACATAATAAAGGCCATTTATGACAAACCCATAGCTAACATCATCTTGAACAAGAGAAAGTTGAAAGCATTTCCTCCAAGAACGGGTAAAGACAAGGATGTCTGTCACCACTACTATTTAATGTAGTACTGGAAGTTTGAGGCAGAGCAATCAGGCAAGGGAAAGAAATAAATGGCATCCACACTGGAAAATACAAAGTCAAATTGCCCTGTTTGCAGATGACATGGTCCTATATGCACAAAAACCTAAAGACTCTACCAAAAAACTCTTAGAGCTGATAAATAATTTCAGTAATGTGGCAGGATACAAAACCAACACACAAAAATCAGTAATGTCTTTATACATCAATAATGAACTAGCAGAAAAAGAAATCAAGAAAGCAAGCCCATTTACAATAGTCACCAAAAAAAAAAAAAAAAAAAAAACTTTGGAATCAGTTTTACCAACAAGGTAAAAGAGCTCTACAATGAGGACTACAAAACACTCCTGAAAGAAATTAAAGAAGATACAAAAATGTGGAAAGAAATTGCATGCTCTTGGATTAGAAGAATTAATATTGTGAAAATGTCCATACTACCCAAAATGATCTACAGATTCAATGCACTCCCCGTCAAAATACCAATGACATTCTTCACAGAAATATAAAAAACAATCCTAAAATTCATACGGAACAAGAAAAGACCCTAAATAGGCAAAGCAATCCTGAGCAAAATAAAGTAAAATAAAATAAAGCTGGAGGCATAACACTTCCCTACTTCAAATTATACTACAAAGCTATAGTAACTATTACTAAAGTAATACAGCATGGTACTGGCATAAAAACAGACACTTGGACCAATGAAACAGAACAGAGAACCCAGAATTCAACCCATGTACTCATGGCCAACTGATCTTTGACAAAGGCAACAAGAATATACATTGGGGAAAAGACTGCCTCCTTAATAAACGGTGCTGGGAAAACCAAACATCTACATGTGGGAAAATGAAAATAGACCTGTGCCTCAACTCAAAGTGGATTAAAGGCTTAAGTGTAAGACCTAAAATGATAAAACTACTAAAAGAAAAAACAGGGGAAACACTTCAGGAAGTAAGAGTGGACAAAGACTTTATGAATAAGACCCCAACATCACAGACAGAATAAACAAATGGAATTATATCAAACTAAAAATGTTCTGCACACAAAAACATTTAAAACAGAGAAAAATAATTAACAGAGAGCAAAAGAAACAATTCACAGAGAGAAAAAACAACCTATAGAATGGGAGAAAATATTTGCAAACTATGCATCTGACAAGGGATTAATATCGAGAATATACAAGGAACTCAAACAACTTAACACTAAAAACACAAGTAATCCAATTTAAAAATGGTCAAAGGATCTGAATAGACACATTTCTTAAAGGAAGACATGCAAGTGGCCAACAGACAACAGAGAAAATGCTCAACATCACTAAGCATCAGGGAAATGCAAATTAAAACCACATTGAGACATCATCTCACCCCACTTAGGCTTGCTATTTATCAAAAAGACAGAAAATAACAAATGCTGATGAGGATGCAGAGAAAGGGGAACCCTCCTACACTGTTGGCAGGACTATAAATTAATACAACCATTATAGAAACCAGTGTAAAGTTTCCTCAAACTACAGATAGAACTGCCATATGATCCAGCAATCCCATTGCTGGGTATATACCCAAAGGAATGGAAATCATCATGTTGAAAGAGTACCTGCACTTCCATGTTTATCACAGCTGTATTTACAATAGCCGAGAGTTGGAACCAACCTAAATGACCATCAGTGGATGACTGGATAAGGAAAATATGGTATATATACATAATGAAATACTACTCTGCCATAAATAAGAATGAAATTCTTCCTTTCACAGCAACACGAATGAACTTAGAGAAAATTATATTAAGTGAAATAATCCAGGCACAGAAAAAGAAATACTGCATGTTCTCACTCATAAGTGGGAGCTAAAAAAAGAAACAAAGAAAGATAAACAATCACACTAATACATTGAACTTTCAAAAGGAAAGAACAGAACTGAGGTGCAAAAGGGTCATGGGGTGGGGTCTTAGAGAGAATTTGGTAAAGGGACACCAAAAATAATTACATTGTGTAATGTTGAATATAATAATTATCTTGATTTGAGCATCACATATTGCACATAGGTATTGATATTCTATACCGTACTCCACAGATATGTACAATCGATTATGTTTCAATTAAAAAATAAAAAAAAACCTAGAAGAGGAAGCAGTTTCCTCAAATGCCTAGGCATCAACATAAAGACACAAAGATAAAGAAAGAACAGACAAATATGATACCATCAAAGGAAACAAACTGCGCACCAGGAATAGATCTAGAAGAACAGCAGATTTATGAGAAGCCTGACAGAGAATTCAGAATAATCCTCTTAAAGATGTTTACAGAGTCACAGAAAATACAGATAGAAAAATTAAAATAATATCTGGAGAACAATCCAGGAGCAGAATGAGAAATTTGACAAAGGATTTGAATCAATTAAAAAAAATAGAAATTCTATAAATAAAAAATACACGATCTGAACTGTAAAACTCCAACAGACTTAATCAAACTCAGAAAAGAATCAGTGAGCTTGAAGATAAAACATATGAAATTATCAAACAAGAGGAGTAAAAAGAATAAGAAAAAAATGAAACAGAAATACAGAAAATATGGGACTCCCTCAAGCAATAAAATCTCTGCATAATTGGCATACCCAAAGGAGAAGAAAAAGGAGGAGATGTAGAAGCATATTCAAAGAAATAATGGCTTAAAATTTTCCAAGTATGGAGAAAGATGACAGAATCCAGGTACAAGAAGCTCAGAGGTTGCCAATCAAATTCAATCCAAGGAGGAACACTCCAAGGCACATCATAATCAAATTATTAAAAACCAAAGACAAAGAAAGAATACTGAAAGCAGCAAGAGAAACGAAACAAATAACATTCAACAAAGCCCCAATATGTTTCTTAGTAGATTTCTCAGTAGAAACCCTACATACCAGAAGAGAATGGGATAATATAATCAGAGTCCTGAAGAAAAGAGACTGTCAGCCAAGAGTTCTCTACCCAGCAAAACTAACCTTCAAATATGAAGGAGAACTAAAGACTTTCCCAGACAAACAAAAGCTAAGGGAATTCACCAACACTAGACCTGCCTAGTTTTAATCCATTGTAGTCTGAAAAGATACTTGAAATGATTTCATTTTTTAAAAATTTGTTGAGACTTGATTTGGGAACTAACATGTAGTCTATCCTCAAAAATGTTCCATGTGATGACAAGGAGAAAGTATATTCTGTAGTTGTTGGATGAAATGTTCTTTAGATATCTGCCAAGTCCAGTTGTTCTGAAGTATGATTTAAATACTGTGTTTCTTTTTGATTTGTTCCCTAGCATACCAATGCTGAGAGAGGTATGTTCAGGTCCCCAACTGTTATTGTATTGGGGTCTATCTCTTTCTTTAGGTCTGTTAGCGTTCACTTTACATACCCGGATGTTCTGGTGTTGGGTGCATATATATTTATGACTGTTATGTCTTCTTGCTTGATAGATTTCTTTATCATTATGTAATGCTCTTCTTTATCTCTTTTTATGGTTTTTGGTTTAAAGTCTATCTTATACTGTATAAAAATAGCTATTCCTGCTCATTCTTGGTTTCCATTGCATGGTATGTCTTTTTCCATCCCTTCACTATTAGTCTGTGTGTGTCTTTACAGGTGAGGTGGGTCTCTCGTAGACAGCATATATTTGGGTCTAGCTCTTTAATCCAGTCAGCCAGTCTGTGTCTTTTGTGTGAGGAATTTAATCCACTTACATTTAAGGTTACTACAGAGGTGGTGGTGGTGGTGGTGGGACTTTTCTGATGTTCTTCTGAGGGAGGGATGCTTCCTGGGCACCTCTAGTCTGCCATCTTTCTGGAAGTTCTATTTTAGATTTTATAGGTGTTCTCCGCTGGTGTTAGATCTTTACTGGTTAATATCAGAGCTTTATCTCTGATCTATGTTTGTTTTTTCTTTTTCAGTTCTGTGTTGGATTATTATTTATCATTACCACTTCAACTCTGCACTGGAATTAATTTGTTATTCTTTGGTTAATTCCAAAATTTGGGGCATTTCCTGTGGAGACTAGCACTTGAACCCCATGGTTGAGCTAAATTGCTGCTGATTCTCTGGAAAGGGGTTTTGCTGCTGAGGTTTTTAATTTTTTGCTTTTTAATCACTTCTGGTGAGGTCGGATACACCTGGGCTGTGGGGAAATTCTGGCCCAGGACTGAGTCTTTCCAGCAAACTGTGCCCCCTGCAGTTCTAATGCCCTGATCAGTCTCCACTGAGTGGGCCTGTTCTAATTGGAAGGCAGATCAGCTGCACACACTGCACACCAGTGTTACCCCAGCAGGCCAGCCTTCCTCTGTACTCCAAATTTTTTCATGGTGTAGGCCATGGGGGTTCCCTCTTGAGGACTCACTGGCCTCTGGGTGGCTCCTTTCTTCTGTTGGTGTAGCCCTTCCCTCTTATTTGGGTCCACGGGAATCTCATCAGCAGTGTTGCTGGCCTGAGTGCTGGTACAGTGTGCTCCGAGGCCATCTTCTCCCTCGTGGACTCCAAACAGTTTTATGCAAAGGTCACAGATGTAGCTTTTGTTGGCTCCTGTTCTGTGTGCTACTATTTCTTCCTGCCCTTCTCTGGGGCTGGACCTGAGGCAGCTGGAGCTTGAAATAGAGTGGTCCCTTTTTTCTTTTGCCATAGCTTCTCCCACCTTCACAAACTCTGTGGGACTCTCCTCCTTTTCCCCTGAGCTCCAGCAGTCCCTGGTTAGCTATCTTTGCTTTTTGACAGTTTAAATTGATTGGTTGTATGGACCTTCACAAACTCTGTGGGACTCTCCTCCTTTTCCCCTGAGCTCCAGCAGTCCCTGGTTAGCAATCTTTGCTTTTTGACAGTTTAAATTGATTGGTTGTATGGAGAAGCGATGCTGGGGACTATCTATTCTGCCATCTTGAAGACATCTCTTCCATATACATGTATGGAAATATACTTCTGGACCTCATAAGTATGAACAATTGGTATGTCAATTAAAAATGAGTTAATTACATAAAGATAGCTGAGTGGAGATTCCATCCAGGCGGATGGGTAGGCAAGAGGTGGAGAGAAGAGAGCTATGTTTTCCTTCTTTGAGCCCTTGTGGGTCAGGACTAGTTTCATGTAATTCATCCCTCTGCTGCACTCTGCCACCCCACTGCCCTGGTTGCTGCTCTGATCATTGCTCTTAGGAATCATTCTACTTGCAGTTGGTCAGTTTTTCTTCCACCAACCCATTTAGGCCATGTTATATGCTGGCCTAACCTTGACCTCTGATCTGTGTTTTGTTGTCTACTCTCTTCTTTGTTGCTGCATGTGGAATCCCATAACAGTCTGCTTCCAGATTCCTTGCCCTTTAGTGGGCCTGCACCAGGCTGCTGTGGTCAAGCTTCTGTTAGCATGGGTGTCGTTGCTTCTTCCTGAGCTCCAAAGTTTCTTGAGATAGATTCTCAAGGATTTGCTTTGTATAGTCTTCATTGGAATTTGATATGTATAGTTCTTATTTCTTTCCAGATCTCTGTCTCTACATGGCTCACTCTTTTTTTCAGGGTGTGGGGTGGGGGGAATGGAGTTGCTCCAGAGTTGCACTGGCTGTAGGTGACCGATTTATTGAAGTTAGTGAGCTGTAGAGATAACCAGTCAGTCTTAAATAGGTACCTCCAGGAAGCTACATTAGGCTAGGTTTATAAATTCTCTCATATTCTGTCCAAAATCACTCTTTAGACCCCAATGTTGAGTAATGTTGATCATAGCATACTCCATTTTTATTTGCTTTCCTCTCAGTGGTGAGTTTAAGCAGATTTCTGCTGGATTCCTGACCATCAGACATTTCTGTTATGTCTATATCCCAACTTGAGGCAGGGTCTCTAAAGTCCCATGCAAAACAAGGAATGAGTCTAATTGGGCAAGGAGTGAGAAGGTTGGGGAGGTTTAGGTAACATATCTCCAAACTTCGCATTATGTATAACTCACAGTCCACTTCTGAGAAGGTACTTGTCCATGTTATCTCCTCTATTCTTCCCCAAGTTGGATGAGACTTAAGGTCATCTTAATTTTAGTCTCATAAGGAATACACATGCTTTAGTGCACACTGTCTAGAATGTCCTTCTGCTTAGAATGTCCTTCCCAGATGCTCTGTCTGGCCAACTCCTTTCAATTTTCAGCATAAGTTTTACTTCTTTTTGTAATGTGTTTTCTGTTCCCCCTCTGTAGACTGGCTCAGCTGACTTTCTCCATTGCTGAGCATCTAGACTGCCATAATGTACTTTGCATATCTCAGTTACACAATTTTTGCCACTATATTGAGATTAACATATTTTCTTGATGTATTCCTCAAGATGAAACTCAATTTATTAGACTCAGAGAGCACTCCAGGGAGAGTTTATGTTTTGTTCAGCTTTATCCCCTTCCAGTCAGCACAGCACCTGGAGAGGAGTAGCAGGTCAATAATTCTTGCTGAATCAACGGTAATGACCCTTTTTGAAGCCTTTAATTAGAAGCCTAAAATTGAACTAATTTTTTTATTTGGGGT
>NW_007729533.1:81947-84227 GCF_000696425.1 Galeopterus variegatus | reverse complement strand
ATGTGTTTTCTGTTCCCCCTCTGTAGACTGGCTCAGCTGACTTTCTCCATTGCTGAGCATCTAGACTGCCATAATGTACTTTGCATATCTCAGTTACACAATTTTTGCCACTATATTGAGATTAACATATTTTCTTGATGTATTCCTCAAGATGAAACTCAATTTATTAGACTCAGAGAGCACTCCAGGGAGAGTTTATGTTTTGTTCAGCTTTATCCCCTTCCAGTCAGCACAGCACCTGGAGAGGAGTAGCAGGTCAATAATTCTTGCTGAATCAACGGTAATGACCCTTTTTGAAGCCTTTAATTAGAAGCCTAAAATTGAACTAATTTTTTTATTTGGGGTGGTATCAGTTTGGGTCTTCTGGACAGCAGATGCCAGATGGAATTAAAAGTGCAGGAGATTTATTGGGTGGAAATGCCTGCGAAGGATAAAGAAGAGATGGAGAGACACAGACAGGGAGAGCTTCAGACCTCAATGTAGAGCTATGTTAGTTTCCTAGGGCTGTTGTCATTAAGTACTACAAACTGGATGTCTAAAAACGACAGAAACTTACTGTCTCACGGTTCTGGAGATCAGCAGTCTGAAATCAAGATGTTGGTAGTATTGGTTTGTGTGGAGGCTCTGACGGAGAATCTGTCCCATGCCTCCCTCTTAGCTCATGGTGGCTGCTGGCAATCCTTGGCATTCCTTGGCTTGTAGAAGGATCACTTTAATCTCTGCCTCTATCTTCATATCACCTTCTCCTCTCTGTGTCCACACCTGGACTTCTTATAAGGACATCAGTCATTGGATTTAAGAGGCACCTTAATCTAGTATGATCTCATCTTAATTAATTACATCTCCAAAGACTCTTTTCAAGTAAGGTCACATCTGGAAGTTCCAGTGGACATGAATTTTGGGAGGACATTATTCAATTCAGTTCAAGCTGACTCCTGTGAAGGGAGAGAAAGAGAAGAAAGGGGAAATGGGTAAAAAGAGCTTCAGACAAAGTTCTAAGAAAGTCTTGGTCAGGTCAGTGGGGAGCCCCCAAACAGGACTGGCCACTCAAAGAGTTTGCCTTCGGCAGGAATAGCCCTGGCGTTAGCAGCCCCACTGTATTCAGTCACTGGCTGGGAACAGCCAGGAGAGTGTGGCCTTGGCACAAACACAGGCAGGGGATCCAGAAGATGCCATCTCCAGGCACACCAAACATGTTTTCCAGAAACATAAACCCAGCAGAAATCTTCCCAATCTTCCTTTCCTTTCCTCTTCTTTATTGCTCCTCTTCTCTATTATTGTTTTCCCACCTTGCATTTTCAATACTCAACCTTGAACTCCGTTCTCACCCTCTTTCTTGAGTGCAAAATATTTGGTCCATTTGCTAATCCAGTCACTTGGTTTAATTCTTTGATATCACTTCAAGTATGAGAAAGTACCACAGAAATAGGACTGCTGTGTAGTGCACAGAACCCATTTCAGGGAAGATGGAAAAACTGAGTCCCCTGAGGTAGAGGGGAATCCTGGTCTTGCACCCAGGTTTCCCAGGAATCCTACTGTGACGTGTCACACAGAAAAAGCTGCATTCTCTCAGAACTTCCTGACAGCCATATGCACCGCTCGTCCTCTGCACGTCCAAAGTGGATCAAATCTCACATGTTCCATCTGGGCCATGAAAGGATTGAGCTCATGGCTTCTGTGGACTTTATTTCAGTTCCTACCAGTATTTCCAGCTGTTCTGTCATTTGAATAGGGATACAAGTTTCTCCTTTATTATAAAACAAATCCACGTTTAATACTTTCCTCACTCTCTTCAATCAAACCTCTCCCCTTTGCTCCTCCTTGAACCAGGCTCATTTTTGCCTCAGGGCTTTGCAATTGCTTTTCCCTCTTTCTGGCTCTCTCTGCCTCCAGATCTCACTGTGGCTCCCTCTCTCATTTCATTCAGCTGTTTTATTCAAAGTTACCTCCTCAGAATGAGCTTCCTTATTGACCATATCTAAAATGCTTTTCCTCCTGCCCCAAGTCTAGCATTTCTATTCCCTTACTCTGCCTTATTGTTTCTCAAAGCTTGTAATGTTGGTAAAATATTAAAATACTTCTGTACTGGTTCATAGCCACTGCTCTATGATGGTTGCTGAGGCCCTGAGCTCCTGAGTGTCCCTCAGTAATCTTGGTCACCCCTCCTGAGACCTTCCCACTATGGAGTAATTAAGGGGATCTCAAGAACTCTGTTCCAGCACCATGGCCAGCATCTGTCCGTTCTGATTCTTCAGTGCCTGTGGCGTGCCAATTGTGTAT
>NW_007729533.1:76070-80860 GCF_000696425.1 Galeopterus variegatus | reverse complement strand
TAAATTGCTGCTTTGCTGCTGATTCCCTGGGGGAGGCTTTTTGTGCAGCTCAGGTTTTAATGGTTGACTTTATAGGTACTTCTGTGTCTAGTTAGATCCAGTGTACTTGGGTTGTGTAGAAACTCTGGTCTGGGCCTGAGTCTTTTCATCAAACTGCACCCCATGCAGTTCTTTATTCCTGACCAGTCTTCTCTGAGTGGTCCCACACTGATTGGGGGACAGATCAGCTGTCGTTGCTGTGCCCAAGTGTTCCCCTGGTGAGCCCATCTCCCCCTCCACCCGTGCTCCAAACACTTCCCATGGGACAGGCTGTGCTCCAGTCCCTTGCTGACTCACTGGCCTCTGAGTAGCTCCTTATTTTCAGCTGTCGTGATTCCTCACTCCTACGTGGGTCCACGGAAACCCTATTAGTGGTCTTTCTGGCCTGGGGGCCACCAAGGCCCTCTTCTCCCCTGCTGCTTCCATGCAACTTCCTCTGAAAGGCACAGCTGCAGCTTTTGCCAGCTCCTGCTCTGTGTGCTCAGCAGCTCCAGTTTGGAAGTGGCTGGGATTTGAAACAGAGCAGTTTTTCTTCTCATCATGGTTTCTCCTACCTTCATGCGCTCCATATGTCTCTCCTTCTCTTCCCCTGAGCTCTAGCAACCCCAGCTTGGCTGTTGTTGCTTTCTTATAGTTGTAACTTGGTTGATTTGTGGGAGAGTGACACTGGGGACTGCCTCTTCCATCATTTTGACCAGATGTTGTTCATTTCCTTTAAGTGTATAATTTGGTGACTTAGTAAATTTGTAGATTTGTGCAACCATCACCAATCCAATCTTAGCAGGTTTTTAATCACCCTCAAAAAATCCCTTCTATGTATTTATAGTCTAAATATTTTGAATACCACTTCTGTTTAGCTCTACTTGAAATTATATAGGATATTTGTTTACTTATGGCAAATTATATGTCTATCTAGAATGATATCTCCTCTCCCACATGCTCTTCTGCAATGTGACCTTGCCATTTCCCATCAAGAGGTGGGACCTAACTCCCCTTTTCTAAATCTGGACTGGCCTTAGTGACACTGGATGACCAATAGAATTTATTGGAGGTGACACTGGGGGACTTCCAAGGCTAGGTCAGAAAAAACCTTGAAGCTTCTGCTTTGGTCTCTTGGAATGCTCACTCTCCAGATGTTCTCTTAGAGTGGTCCCATTTGGAATCCAGCCCAAGCCACGTGGAGTGCTTCATGTGTGTGCTCTGGTCAACAGTCCCACATGAACCTAGCTCAAGTCATCCCATTCCAGGTGCCAGACATGACTGAACAAGCTTCCAGATGACTCCCACCTCCAGCTATTCAAGTCATCCCTTCCCAGTGGCTCACATCTCAACAGCTGAGGCCCCAGACGCCTAGCTCAAGTCATCCCATTCCAGGTGCCAGACATGACTGAACAAGCCTCCAGATGACTCCCGCCTCCAGCTATTCAAGTCATCCCTTCCCAGTGGCTCACATCTCAACAGCTGAGGCCCCAGACATTGAAGATCAGAGACAGACCATCCTTTCAATACCCTGTCTGAATTATGACTCTAAATTACATGCACATAATGCAATGTTCTCTGTTTTATGCCACAAAGTTTGGGACGGTTTGTTACCCAGTGAAAGATAACTGAAACACTTGCTTATAATCTGGGTCATTGCCTAGAAGCTTCAGGAGGAAGGACCTTAAGGTTCTTGATCACTATGTATCTGTGATGGTTACTGTTATATGTCAACTTGGCCAGGCCACTGAGTGCTCAGATATTTGCCCAAACATTACTCTAGATGTTTCTGTAAGAAGTGTTTTTGAATGAGATTAACATTTAAATTGGTAGGCTTCAGGTAAGGCAGATTGTCCTCCATAATGTAGGTGGGCCCCACCTAATCAACACAAAGACCAACAGAGCAACAGACTGCCTTCAGACTTCATCTCAGCTCTTCCTGACTCTACAGAAAATGGCCTTTGGACTCAAACTGAAACATTGGCTCTCCTGGGTCTCAAGCCTGCCAGCCCACCCTGCAGATTTTGGACTTTTCAGCCTTCATAATTACGTGAGTCAATGAGTCAATTCCTTGTAATCTCTCTCTCTCTCCAGGTACATACATAGATAGACAGATAGTTACATGGATACACACACACATCCTATTGGTTCTGTTTTACTGAAGAACCCTGACCAGTATAGTATCCATGAGCCCTAGAATGGTGGTTTTCACTGGGGGCAATTTTGCCCCCCACGGACATTTGGTAATATCTGAAGACATTTTCAGTTGTCACAACTTGGGGAGCCTACTGGCATCTAGTACTCAGTGCTGCTGAGCACCTACAGTGCACAAGATTGCTCCCACAACAAAGACTTATCTGGCCAAAAACATCAAAAGGTTTGGTGTGGTCTATGTGAAGCACATTTTTGTCTCATTTCACGAGCATCCTAAAAACTATGATACCATAAAGCCACTGAAGGTAACTATGCAAAATCACCTAAAAAGAGAATTGAAATAAAATCAAAAGCTATTCTTTCCCAGAAATAACTGGGGAGGATTTGAGGGACAAAGGGCTGAGATCCTGACTCTTTTAAGAGAGGCCTGAGAGTGAGTGAGTACAAGTCAGGGAACATTAGCCTGGAATGCTGAGGTCACTCATCGTTTGTGTCTACCATATATTCTGTGCCCAAGCCCAGCTCTGGCATTCAATCAGCCCTACATGGCTACAGGAAGCTGGGTAATTGCTTCACTGGGGCTGCTCCCAACAGACAGTGTTGAAACAACTGAAGCTTTGTCCTCAAATAAGAAATACAATTGCTCTCAGTGGTTCTAAAGGAACAGCTCTCCCTGTTGGTAACAGGTTATATTAGTCTTTTTCTAAGAAAGAAATAACTACTATATTTGACTGATCAGGGTTTAGAAAAATTTTAAAGGCTCCTAAAGGTCTAGAAAGAGAAAGATGTAACCAACAAGAGCAAATTTAACCGGAATCCATACAAATTATAATGTATCTATAAATTATGAGTGTCCGTAGTCACTTTTGCTTGGATATCATGAACATTGTGTAAGGAGGCAGAGCTGGTATCATTATTTTTGTGACGTTTTAATAGATGAGAAAATTGGGGCTCAGAAATGTTAAGAAACTTGCTAGCAATTAGCAGCACGAGGAAGAGAATCTGTGTGTGTCAGTCAGTGTCCAGTTAAGAAAAGAGGAGTCATGGTAGACATTTCGTCCAGAGAGGGATATAATGCAGAGAACGATTCAAACACAAAGATGTAGGAAGAATGAGAGGAGTAAAAGGGAGATCGTGAAGCTGAACCACCTTCGAGGGAGGCCACGTTAAGTCCACGCTTGCTGATGAACTGTGGGAGAAACTGCCACTGCTGTGCTGGGGAATCCAGGAGGCAGCGTCTCCACTGACGCAGCTGAAAACTGGCACTGATGCTTCCGGATCTTGCAGCTGCCCACCGTCGCTGCTGGCAACTCCTGCTGTCGGAGCACTGCCTAAAGCAGGCAAATAGAGGATGTCTTCTTTTTTCCAGTCTTCCACTTAACAAATGGAGGCAGCGTCTCCACTGACGCAGCTGAAAACTGGCACTGATGCTTCCGGATCTTGCAGCTGCCCACCGTCGCTGCTGGCTACTCCTGCTGTCGGTGCACTGCCTAAAGCAGGCAAATAGAGGATGTCTTCTTTTTTCCAGTCTTCCACTTAACAAATTCTTTCTGGAAGACAGCTGGCAGAGGAGTCAGGGAAATGTAGTTCGTGGGCTTTCTGTGATACAAGGGGAGCAGAGAAGGTCAGGAGAGGAGCTGACAGCCAACAGATAAATAAATGGCATATTGTATTTTTATTCTAGGTTCTTTTCACTATGCCTCACTTTCTCCTTTGTTAGTCAGGGTGCGCTAAACTGCTACTCCAGATAAATCCAAAATTTAATAGTTCAACACAGCAGAAGTTTCTTACTCACATAACTGTTCAGTGCAGATATTCAAGTCACTGGGGGCAACTTTCCAATTCCCAGTCATTTAGAAGCCAAGCTGACAGTGGCTGTGCCGTCCTTAACACGTGGATCTCAAGGCTGCTCAGTTTCGTGAACCCAGTCAGCAGGGAGTCGCAGGCCAGGGAGATTTTCATGGGCTGAGCCAATAACCACACACATTCCTCTGCAGACAACTTATTCACGTGGCTGTACCTACCTGCTGGGAGGCTGGGAAATGGAATCTAGAGAGGAGAATGGACCTTTGGGCGCTGTTAGTGGTGTCTGCCCCACCTCCATGAATGTAAAGATTTGCTTTCAGGACCTTCAAGTCAGTCCTTCAAGCATGGAATAAAGAGACCTGACTTGAGCAGCGCTCATAGGAAAAAGTTGGAGGTTTTGGTGGTTTTTTTACTCATTGTGAGACATCTATGGGATATGACAGAAAAAAAATTAGGAACATTTTAGGTAACATTAAAAGAAACAAATGGCACCGATATCCGTGGAGGTCAGAGTCCGGCCTCATCCTCCAGGTGAGACTGTCGCTTAATTACTGTATCTCTTTATGTCCATCACCTGGAGGACTCCAATACACTAAAGAGTGTACAGCTAGGATGGTGGAACAACTGGTAAATCTGGAAAGAAAATCTGCAGAGAAAACCGTGATGGTTGTTTCAGAGGGTCTGAGGGTCCACGGAACGTGAAGTGGGCTTGATGTGTGTGACTGCAGACAACAGGGCTGTTGGTGGGTGGAGGTTACACAGCAGGAGAGAAGACCCGTCAATAGGAGAGTTGCCCAGGCAAGCAACCCCAT
>NW_007729533.1:74575-75717 GCF_000696425.1 Galeopterus variegatus | reverse complement strand
AGGTTACACAGCAGGAGAGAAGACCCGTCAATAGGAGAGTTGCCCAGGCAAGCAACCCCATGCAATTTTCAGTAAAAAATAAGTTCAAATGGTTAATTATCTATAAGGGCAAAGGATTTGAAGGGAAATTCATAGAGGAGAAAATGCAAATAAAAAATCCCACTTAGTAATCAAAAAAATATAAATTATAATAGTGATGGGATACTTTTTTTGCTTGTCAAATTAATAAAAATGAAAATAAATAAACAACCCTCTTCTCCTTCCCCTCACCCCCCCAAAAATCATAGCCATCTGACGATACTCAGTGTTGGTATGGTTTGGTATGATCAGCATTTTCATATACTGCTCTGGGTGTGTAAACTAGTCATTTAGCAGTATAATTCTAAGGTCTTTATAAGAATCTTTAATCTCTGACCATTAATTCCATTTCTAGTAATTTTTACCAAAATAATTAGACAAATATGATAATAACACAGTAACCTTCATTATTAAATGATCTTATAAGAGTGGTAGGCTGAAAGCCATCTAAATGCATAATAGCATTAACAGAATGATTAAGCAATGTGTGGTAAGCCATAGAGTGGAATATTATATAGTCTTTAAAAATGTGATTTATTAAGGATCTTTAATATAAATATGCAAATTATCTTAATCATGTAAATAAAGAATTGATAAGAAAAGAAAATGTAGGAATTATTCCAAAAGGTTGGCTGGAAAGAGCTCTGAATAGTCTGAAATTATGGACATTTTTAAAATGCTTCTTTATATGGTTTCCATATCTTCTAGATTATAAAATATCACTTTATAATTAAGAGATATGAAACAGAAAACTTATTTTTAAAAACATAGAAATTAGTCTGCCCTCAGCCACTTAAATATTAAATCAGAGGCCAGATAGTGTAGAAAGTAGAGGGGGATGTGATGGGCTTGGGGTACTGCCTTAGTCTGTTTGAGCTATTATAACAGAAAACCATATACCAGGTGGCTTATAAAAAACAGGAATTTATTTCTCACAGTTGTGCAAGCTGGGAAGTCCAAGGTCAAGACACCAGCAGATTCAGTATCTGGTGAAGGCTCACATCTTGGTTCATAGGCCATCTTTTCCCTGTAACCTCACATGGTGGAAGGAATGAGGAAGCTTT
>NW_007729533.1:73794-74151 GCF_000696425.1 Galeopterus variegatus | reverse complement strand
TTTCTGGGACCTCTTTTATGAGGACACTAATTCCATTCATGAGGTTTCCACCTCCCTGACCTAATCACCTCCCACAGTCCCCACCTCCTAATACCATCACATTGGGTATTAAGTTTCAACATGTGAATTTTGGGGGACACAAACATTCAGTCTGTTGGAGGGAGTACAGAGTGGTTTGCCTCTGCTTGGAGGTGTATTTTATCACTGACAGACACTGTTTAGAATTGCTGATTTCTGGTCATATTAAAAAGCAGACTACTTCTCATTGGTTTTATTATTGTTTCTCAATTCTTATTGGCTATAGCTGGAGTTAAACTGCTCCCAGCCCCTACTCCTACCCCACCTTTGTATGCCACC
>NW_007729533.1:65725-73751 GCF_000696425.1 Galeopterus variegatus | reverse complement strand
GGCTATAGCTGGAGTTAAACTGCTCCCAGCCCCTACTCCTACCCCACCTTTGTATGCCACCAGTAGCAAAGATTCTTATATATCAGGAAAGTTATTCTAAATAACTTTTAAGATTCCCTTTAACTTTGAGATAATGTGACTTTTCTGAAGCAAACACTCAGGGTTGCTGAAGCTATCCCACACACGTGCATAATACATACTCATATTATGCTTTGTGTTGAAGCTGGGGACCATTGGTATTGAACAAAATACCTCTTATCAAAATGAATTAACGTGATTTAAAATAGAGCAGTTTGTAAATCTACGTTATTCCAATAATTTTAAGAAAGCATATGTAGGTGTGGTTTCAGAAGAGTGCCGTTTTACCTGTCTCCTAGTTTTCTAGAATTGTGATATGGTTTTCTTAACAGGTAGTGCAAACAGATTAAGTTGTATTATGCTCCCTTCTGCAGAGAATTTACTTCAGCATCAACTTTACCATTTTAAAACACTGTGTCTTAAAAATATGCAACATTTGCATTTGAGAGTTAGTGTGTTAGGTGTCATTTGCACTGGTGAAGGAAGGCACCATCTGTATGGAAAGGTCATTCTTAATCATTTTGGCATTGATTTCTGAATAATAAAAGCATGGACTAAAATGAAATCTTGAACACACCAGCTTTGGTATTCAAGTTTGCAAAGGCAGCTGCTACCTCAACAAAAGGAAACTAAGCCAGGTTACGTACTTTTAGATCCTGGGGGCCTTATCCAAATACTTTTTGTCTTTCTGGTCCAACTTCATCTGAAAAGATTGCTGTGCTAACCAATAAGTGTCAGCCTCAAACGGCAAAAAGTATTTGGCTAACTGGCCAGCTGAGGTATTTCCGAGATTCTTAGCTTCCAGTAGGCACCAGGGTAGTGACATCACCCATGATAATATGAGTGAATGAAACAACTCAGCCAAAATGTCCAAGGATTTTGGTCTACCTTGGGGTGGTAGGAGTAAATAAATGAATGCGAGGAGTCTTAGAACTTTTCACGGAGAGCATCGTAGAGAGAATCTACTTCAATTCTCCTATTTATCAGGTTGGGCAAGTGGAGTTAGAAAATGTTAAGGCACTTGCCTGCATTTCCGCGGCTGGTTACAAAGGCTTCTGACACAGCCCGCTGTTCTTTCTTTACTGATTCCCGTGATACAAAAATCAGCAAACTTTACTGTTTTTTTTAAAAAAATCACAAAATATTTTCTGGGCTAGAATTAAATTAATAGGAAATTTGAACCTCAGATGTATGTTATTTGCCTTTTTGTAGGCTGCATAAAATAAAGTCCCAAGAATAAAAGCTATGCCTTACGTGTCCTTCTATGGCTTTCTTTGAAACCGCATCAACACATGATATATTTTTAAAAATAGCTCTGCAAACTGTGAGAGTTGACATTATAGAAAATATTAGTTCACTCCCCACCCACGGAGATTTTAGTCTGTGGGTCAGCGTCAGTCCAGGGCTGGCGGCACCTCCTCTGCTCCACTTCCACTGGCAGGACCTCTGTGGTGAGGATATACTGCCACTAGGTGGCGGTCACACTGCATTGGTGCCGGGCTCTGTTTTCTCTGAAGTCGAGGTTAAGCCCATTGCTCTTTCCCTCCGCTCAATAAAGTATAACTCTTTATAAAAGTAGCTGAATTTAAGTGATGTTACCTAACACCACATCTATAGGTGATACCTTAAAAACCAACCTATGACATAATTCAGGTGCAATTCATGACCTGTTTCACCGAGTTTTAAAGCATTCATTCTCAGTTCTGCTCTCCTTTCCCTCTAAAGTTTTGAGACATGTACCAAAAGGATTTGAATGAATCAAAAGTGATTTGAATGTAAAACTTCAATATTATACCTAAAAAAAATGATTTTTGTTCTGGCAATCGCAGTATATTTTAAGCACCTATTTTTTTCTCAACTCATTCAATAAATATAAGTTTCAAAGCATTTCATTTTCCATTTGAAATAAGAAATGTAGGAGACTATAAAGCTGCTAAAGTAGGATCCTGTCATGGTAATGGGGACTGGTAATAGTGAAAACAACTTTAGGGTTCTCAATATTACAATGAATGCAGTCTGAGGACAGCTCCCTGTTTACAGGGAAAGTGATTCAGCCCCAGCAACAATTTAGGAGTAGATTTTTGTCACTGTTCCTGGCTGACTCCTGGGTCTGAGTTTTCTCTGTTAATCGTGTAAATATGGGATCTTTGGTATTTTAAATATTTTCACAATGGTAAAGAGAAGTTTCCCCTAACATGTAAAAATTTGGGGAGAGGGGTGTCGATGCAAAGGAGATTATTACAAATGTGAATTTTTTCCAGAAGGTTAGGTGGGGGATGGAAGCAGGAGGAAGGGCAGAATTATGAGAAACTAGAAGAGGTTTTTAGAAAAAAAAATTGTGAAGGGATCAGAGAAACTAAAAAGAGAGCACTAAGTTGGTACAATAGGTGACTGAGGCAATAATGTATCAGAAGCAAAAAGGATGAACCTACCCCTGAAGGGAATTTAAGGGTCTGAAGGTCCCATCACAGCAAAAAGTAATGGTGGCTTTAGAAGAGCCCATAGCGTGGGGATCTTGTGGTCAGCACACTGGAAACCAAAAGTGAAGGGCTAGAGCAGGACTTCTCCCAGAGTGGTCTATAGACCACCAGCCTCAAAATCCTACTGGCACTGGGCTCTGGAATCTGCATCTTTCACAGTGGCCCCAGGTGACTCAATGTCCTCCAGAGGTTGCAAGCCATCGGAGGCTATGGCAGAGCCTGCAGACCAGAAGCAGCGTGGTGATAGATGTGCTGGCTCCTGGGAAGATGATAAGCGCTGCAAGCCCGTGCCAAGAAAATGGAGTGCCTCGTGACCTAACCAGCCATACGTGCTGGTACCAGTCAGTGTTCCACATGAAAGAGGGCTCAGCCATTCCTTGGGCCATCTGTGTGTACAGCAGGCCAGAGGCTGGGTAGGGAGAGAAAGGAGAACTTCTAGAAAGAGGAAAGGCTGGGGTCTTTTCATGCTTAGATGTTGGCAACTAATTAACCTCAAGCCCTCTTGTCTTGGTGTCCCTTGGTTGCAGGCTCAGCTGTGCTGGCAGCAGGACTTGGTGGCTTCCCGTGGGGATCCTCCAAGTGCTCTCAGCAGACAAGGCCTTCTTAGGGGCATGGGTTGCTCCATAACTAACACTGATGATTCTGGGGCCCAGGGGTCCCATGTGAGGGACTCGAATTTTATCCATACTTAGGGCTTGGACATATACGAACCAGTCTAAGAGACAGGGGCAGTGGGGAAAGGGATGGAAGATGGATTTCAGGGAGTGACAGAGAGGGTCCCTGGGAGGAAGCATCTCCACAGGCAAGGACACATGGATTTGGGACCAGGGGAGGGCAGGTTGCTGTATTTGTTTCTGGCCCTAGGTCAACCTAACCTTGCTTACTGTCCAGCAAGATTGTGTGTCCTAGAAGGAAAGGGAACAATTATACTCAGTGTTACTGCTTCCTAAGTGATCCAAGTCCCTTTAGCCCTCTCAGATCACCCTTTCCTTTAATTATTGAAAAAAGTAATCATTCTAGGCTCCCCTATTCCATACACTGTGTCACATCCAATGATCTGGCAATCTAGTGAGATTTCCATGCTTTTCGGAGGCTTATACTTTTATGGTTCCTGTTTCCCCAACTTCTTGCTTCTGCTGAGGTCTAAGCCAGCTGGTGTGCCTCTCCCCACACCACCTGACCTTTATACTGGACATGGTCCCTCTTAGCTTAGCTCTCTTGCCAAAGAGTTGAAGATAGCAGACTTTACTAAAAGTTTGCTTAGGGAAATTCATAGCATAGCACAACTCAGAGGAAAACTGAGCATTGAGTAGTAGACTCTCTGAGCTGAACTTCTTCTTTAGCACTGCTGCAGAGCATTACCTGGCGGTCAGCTTTGCCCCCCAGCCACTACTTCCCACCATCTGCATGGATGCCCTTTCTTCTCTCACTCCCTGGCCCCCTCTCCAGCATAGAGGTGACTGTTTTGAGGGAAATGCTCTCACTTGAAAGAGGGGTGGACATTAAACACCAATAATCAGGTGACCAATAACTCCAGCAGCTGCTTTGGGTCTTGGAGGTCTGGGGCATGTCCCCTTACTCTGTGGGTGGTTGGAGACTATGTCTGTAGCCACATTAAAACTTCAAAGGCCTGAGTAGAGGCTGCCCCAAGAACAGAGGAATGGCTGGAGCCCCAGCAGAGCAGAGCTGCAGGCAGAGGCCTATGTGTATGTGAGAGACTCCCCTTCCCTTCCAGGAACTTCTAGACAGACACAAGAGTGGGAATGACTGAGGCCTGGCCACTGGCCACTGCAGGTGGAAGGTATTGATGCAGCAGCCATAGGAACAAACAGGTACAGTGGCTTTGCCTGGGACTGACAAGTTAATGGGATGGACCTTGGGGGATACTCAAGTCAATCTACAAAGGAACAAAATAGGGTGCAGTTTCTTGTGTCTTCACATTCTCTTTCGACACCCAGAAAAGATACATCATCTTCTCAATGTGCAAACCCAGAATAAATAAATCTTCTCTAAGCTGCGGTCAGTGCTTCTTAAACTTTAGTGTGTACATGCATCATCTGGATGCTGTGAAGATACAGATTCTTATGGCAGCAGGTCTGAGGCGGGACCTGGAAGTCTTCCTTGATAACAACGCCCCCAGGTGGTGTTGATGCTGCCTGGTCCCTGCGTGCACTTTGAGAAGCAGGGGTGTCAGTGACCTGAGGTGCTCCTTGCCTATTCCCCAGCCCCTACATCTGCAAACAATGGCAAAAATAGGCATTCCGGGGGAAAAAGGCAACTCTTAACCCAAGGCTGATAGTTCATGGTGGATTGTAGGCTCTGTGGGGATGTAAAAGTGGTGGGAGGGGAGAGGAGTAGCAATCCCGGGGCTCTCAGTGAGAAAATCTATGTTTCTCCCCTTAATGAGAAAATCTATGTTATCCTCATTGTACAAGGACAAAACGTGCAAATAAATTCCCTGCTCCAAAGTTTTTCCTTCGGAGGGGTTGATTGTCTCTCTCCTTACTGCAGGCCCCTGGCCAGTCAGTGACTCTCCCCATATAAAATGGCTCACTGTAAACAAAGGTCAAGGGCTCAGATCCCCATACTGGCCAGCGGCCAGAAAACAAAACAACAACAACAAAAAGCTGGCTCACGATGACAGTAGTAGGGATTTTTAGATTCCAAACTTGACCTTTTAATTATGGAGTGAAAGGCTTGGATTGTTCTCAGAAAACGAGATGGGGGCTACTTGGGGGGACCCTAAATCAGCTTGGAAAGGCAGCCAACAGAGCTTCATTCATTTTCCTTTAACGAGGTCTCCTCCTAGGCACCCAATAAAACATAACAATGTGTTGAGCAAACCTTTGTCCCAGGGTTATTTCTTGTGGCATTAGCTGTGGCATCTGCACCCAGCCCCAAAGTGACATGTATGTTCAATCCCTGCCAGCCTGAGGGGCCACCCATCCAGCTCTTCTTTTATATAGCCCTTTGCAGAGCAGCTCCCCAAAGAGTTATAATTAGAATTTTAAAAGCACATAAACAAAATTCAAGGCACATGAGCCTGCCCACCAGCTTCAGGAAACCTAAAAGTCTCAGAGGAAAACCTTTTTAAAAGGAGTTTGTAGAAAAAAAACACAAAGAAGTAGAATTGGATTGAAACAAAAACAGTCAAACAAACATGGGGTAAACTAGTGGCAAAAAAAGAAAAAAGCTATTTGTTTATTGATGATGATGTTTAAATGCAGGAATTTAGCTGGAGAGAGTGAACTGAAGCCTGGGGAACTCCCTGGACCTGCCCTTCCTTCTTTGACCTCCTTTAACCTGAGCTGGAAAAGCTCACTGGAGAGCTTTGATGAGCTGGAAACTCAGCTGTAGGTTGTAACTTTGGAGAAACCTCTTAGGTAGATGGTTCCGCATGCGTCCAACAGTTCATTGACTAAGAGCTCACTGAACACAGTTACTAGATTGGGAGGCAGGTGATGAGTTCAAGACATGCCACCCCAAAACATGCCACTCTGGGATATTACTATGATTAAAGGCACTTGAAAAACAGCAGGGGCAGGCAGGGCACTATGACCTCCCTTTTTCTTCCTGAAAGCATAAGACAAAATTCCCATGTGAAAGGTAGGAGGACATTCTCATCACCAGAGGCAGGGAGATGAGGCCAAGACAAATCTATGCAAACCAACCTTGCTAAGCTAACCCTTCCCTTCCTAGTCACTTTTCCATTATTAACTGCCCTAGTCCAAGCCCCTTTATCCTGTCATCTTTTCCTGGTTTACTTTTCTTCAGAGCCTTTAGCTGTAACTGCTTCTTCAGGTCTTCATTTTCCTTGTGAGGGATATCATGTACATGTGAAAAAATCATTACAATTTTTAGACTTTTCTCCTGTTAATCTGTTTGTTAGTCCAGCCAGAGATGTTAGGAGGTTGGAGGAATTTTTCCTTTTCTAATTCAATCATGAGCAAGATGCATATGTGGCGTCTGCTTCTGAGGAAAGGGGAGAGGGCGGCTGGAAATGGGGCGACCTCTAATGGTGAGCAGAGAAACCAGGAGCCAGTTCATCACAGCTGGGCTCCCGTGCTGGAACACCACCTTAATTCACCACCTTCTAGTGAAGAAGAAAAGTCAAATAAATTGGGAGTCAAATTTTAAACAGCCAGGGACTTTTGAAATGCCTGTTGAGTATAGAGTCTTTCCTCTATGTTTCTGGCAGGTAAGTTATTCTCCACGGGTTATCTCATGAAATCACTGCCATTTCTAAAACTAGTGCTAAATTATGTTTTACAAAAGTATTTTAGACGTGGTAAAAGTAATTGCCTTTACCTAAATGGTTCAAGATGATTATTTAGAGGCTAAGACCCCCTAAAGGTATACTGAGTGGTGATCATGGACCAAGGAACCCCTTCGAATTATTCCCTCATCTGCTCATCACAGTCTCTTGCAAGGAGGGTTCAGTATTATTTCTGGGGTAGACAGATAACCCGGGGCCTGCAGATGGAAATGGCAGTTGGGGTGAAACCCTGACTCAGACTCGGTCTCTCTGGCTTCACAGCCCTTGCTCACACCCATCTGCTCCACCACCCTGCTTCACCCATGGAGGCTGAGGGCTCTCAGAGAGTGGAGAAAGGACCTTGCTGGCCTCTATGCAGGGGACCGGGACCTCCAGGCTACAAACACGCAACTCTGAATGAGAAGCAGACATGGTAGCCTCATCCCCGGACCTGGGGGAATGAGGCATCCCAGAGTGTCAAATACGTTTCTTAGGTTTTTAAGAAACAAAGAAAATACTGTAAAGAACAAATTAAATTAAATAGGTGTCTGTAAGAAATTTTTTTTTAAAGAACAAAGAAAATCAATTTTCAAAATTGCTCCCCAGCAACTCATGGAATGTACCTCCAATTTCCCCCAAATAACCACCTCCTCTCCCTCCTCCTCACCACTACCTCTTTCCTCCTGAATTTGAAATGACAGTACAATCAATGCTTGGAGTTAGACTCATAAGAGGTTTTTTTTTAGGAGCGATGTAAAAGAATTATGTGACCCCACCGTGGCAATTACCGATCCTCGAGTGCTCCTATGTGAGCCCCACGGAGCTAGCACCCTGAGCACTGGGCTGTCTTCCTCCTCACCACTACCTCTTTCCTCCTGAATTTGAAATGACAGTACAATCAATGCTTGGAGTTAGACTCATAAGAGGTTTATTTTTAGGAGCGATGTAAAAGAATTATGTGACCCCACCGTGGCAATTACGGATCCTCGAGTGCTCCTATGTGAGCCCCACGGAGCTAGCACCCTGAGCACTGGGCTGTCTTCCAGGCCAGGATGCTATATTTAGCCTTAATGAATGTTCACCCCTGCAGTGGAGCCTGAGGCCACGTTTTCCTTTCTTGAGTTTGCGTGTGGGGTGACCCATCTCTCCGGGGGCTCCTGCCTTCTGAACTTGGCTCTGCCGTTGCCCTGTAAGGGATTTTCAGAGGGCAAGG